>NW_016910923.1:377250-415679 GCF_001483705.2 Eufriesea mexicana
CAGGCCCGATTAGGTTTATCGAACCGCGTCGGTTCGCGATCCTAGGCCAACCCACGACGCGAGATTCGACTGCCGGATAGAACGGTTTTTGCTAGCACCACGAGCTACTACGTGTCTCTAGCTCGCATTCCGATGAATCATCCGAAGGTCGTCATCGACGTAATCGAACCTTCGGCGTATAATCTAGATCTCGACGAGGTTGCGTTAAATCGAGAGCGACACAGGCCCGGTGTTATCGACCGACCAGCTCAGGAGGTTATGTTCGTCCATCCCGCTCCTACCGATTCCCGCGAAATACTCGGAATATTTGCGACTCGGCCGCGGGAATCGTCGATTTTCCTATACCCGAGGAACTTAATCTCCCGAGAAATCCACGGACGAGATTTCAGTCGAGAATACCTGCAGCGTTCCGGAGATATCGTCGACTCGGCTGCTCCTATCAGCGTGTCCCAGTCATGGCTACCGTTATCAGCGGCGGAACACATCGGTTACGTGTCGGGTCAGCGAGTCGTATCGGTTCTCCACGCGACGAATTTCCGGAATCGTCGCGATGCGTTTTGCTCGTGTGACCAATCGCTAATCGGCCGGTCGGTCCGTTGCACGCTGCATTGTTCCGAAGAATGCGACTTCTCCGCGGAGTCCGAGCGCTGCTACGTTCCCATGGCTGACAGTGACCTCGTTGCCCATCGTGGACTAAGTGGAGGCTAAACCATGGCGTCCGCTATCGACGACTAGGACAAGCGACGAATAGGACAAGGGAGACACACGCGGGACCAGGTGTCGAAGCGTTGTCGCCACTAGTACGGTATCCGCGCACTTGCAACCCCCTTTTAACGGCGCGGGCCGAAGGAGCGAAGCCATGCAGCTCGCGGTGCACACTCGGATCTAGTTAGCGAGTCTCCCGAGGGCTTAGCCGTTCTGGAACGCGTCGCGCGACAAGCTGCCGTTTCGCCAACAGGGCGCGACACCTAATCCGCGATAGATAGTAGGCACTGGAATAAATTACGCGGCGCTGGATCAGGCGGTGGCGCGCGAGCCGGCGCGTTGTTCGCGGCCTTTTTTTCCTGCGCCGCGCGAGAGCGGCGATCCGAGCGTGCACGAGACACGCGCCGTCGCCGCGCGGAATAAATTATACGCGTTTAAAACCTGTATCTCGTGGCGTAATGCCTGCTCCGCGCTAAAATTATCTCTCGTCCCTCCGCTCCGGCCCTCTCCCTTTGCCGGACGTTTGCAAAAACAAACGTTTTCTTGCGCGATCAACCGCGTGTATCGAGGCTGCCGTCAAGTGCTGCCCAGGCCTGGCTGACGTCATGCGAAGATATATACGCTTCGATCGGGGACCAGCTTTATAATCGTTTGCGTTTGATTAATACCCCGACCGAGTCGCGAGAGCGTCGCATGCGCGAGTTTGCGGACACCCACGTCGATTTCAGCTGCCGGGCTAACGTTCCGTGTGCGCGTGTACCTTGGACCAGCTTCCGAGACCATCCTCGGAGAGAGCCTCATCGACTTCGCAGTCGATCACCTGTGCAACCTTTCACGTGTCTCTGTCTCGTTACACGAAAATCGAACAGACTTACGACTTTCCGCGTGGATAATCGCGGAGGCAGGCAGGCGTGATTCATACATAGCAGCATTACACGCGGTAGCAAAAGGAGAACCGCGATCGAGGGTCGTTCCGATGCAATTTACAAGATCTATCGGTCAGGGGTGAAAAAGGGAAAAGCCGGAGCGCGTAATGGGTGCGGATTGGAGGTTGGATTTTCTCGAAATTAGCCCGGGATCCACGCGGCGGGACGGATCCACAGCCGACCGGACGCGGTTTCGAAACTTGCGAATCTGGTTTTTCTCCTCTCGCAGCAGGACGTATTAGCAGCCGTGAGCAATTACGCGAGTCCTCGTAACGCGGAGCAGCGCGAAACGCCTCGTCTGGACGAGAGTAAATCGGCGCGGAGTCAATGGCCGCTGGCACGTTCGTAAACTCGTGGCGAAAAGTGGCGATCGCCGGCGACGATACCGGTACGCCTGAGATAAAGGTGCGAATGTGACACGGACGGTGCGAGCATGCTCGTCCGACGCCGGGATTTAAACGAATGCAAATTGCCCGGACATCGCCGCTTTCCGAACGTATGCCCGGCCAATCTGACTCATAATTGCCGGATTAAGCCGGCTTTTTCGCACCTCTCGCCCGCTGGAATGTCTTCCGCGTGTTCCTCGCGAACAACACGCTTACCTGCCTGTATACCTGCGTTTCTTCTTTTCCGTATCGCCGGTGTGTCCGTGTGCGTGGAGAATCCTGGTAATATATTCCGACGCTCGTTTTCGAGGGATTACGCAACCCGTCCGGTGCGTTCTCCGATTCTTGGTCCGTAGGTGTTCTCGGGTATTAAGATTAGGCTTGCCATTGGCGACGGTAACGTCTCAATTCGCCTCTGCTCCGGTACTCGAGGATCCCGCTCTCGGTGCTTGGCGAACGAGCATCCTCTTTTTTCTTCACGGCCAAGGTAGATAAGCCTTCTATGATCCCTGTAGCTCGGACGAGACGGCACGAAGGCAACTGTTCATGCAAATGGCGGGCAGATACGAAAGAACACGACGAGGCCCTCGCGGTATCGGCGTATCATCGTTATTTGTACACGGTCGCGTTCTCCGGCCACAATCGCGCTCGTACCGTTATTTAACATTATACGAAACGATCCTGAAAGTCTCGGAGCTGGCCTATACATCGGCCGGAATCACCTACACGTCCGCGTCCCGAATGCATGTCAGCGGCGCACGCCTGGACTATCGGTCATATCCATCTAGGTTGTAGGACAAGCCGGGCCTTCCTCGTGTCGATCCCGCTCCGTTTTCCTCGCCACGCGCTCCAACGCGCTCCAGACGCGACGAGGATCGCGGCGACCGTCCGGGTCACGAGTTGGATCGATCTCACGGTCACCACCCTGCTTTCTCGGCCCTGCGCCGCTCCGCGCCGCCACTTCGCACTGTGTGACACACTGCCGTAAATATGGCGGCGAAGAATGCAGCCTGGAGGAGCGTGGTTCCGGTACGGTGACTCGCTGGACTCTGCGCGGTACGTCGACTCGCGCGGATAACTCGCACGGATAAGCTTTCAGAGGCAACGACATCGCGCTCAGACGTCTCCGTTGGCAGAGCCTCGGGTTCCCTGCCATTTCGTCGTCTTCCGTGGACCTTCGTCGCGCAAAAAATCGCTCCATTTTCGAATACCTTAGATTCCAGAGTCGATGATTCACGGATAAGCTTTCAGAGGCAACGTCATCGCGCTCAGTCGTCTCCTGTCATCTCGGGTTCCCTGCCGTTTCGTCGTCTTCCTTCCTTCTGTCTTCTTTCGTCGCGAGAAAAATCCCGCCATTTTCGAATACCTTAGATCATCGACCAGAGTCGATGATCCTTGTTTCTTCTTTTATTTCGAATCCGGAAGGATATTCGTCATAGTACACGTACCGTGCCGTGATTTACGCTGCCGATAATAGGTACGTACGTCGTCGGTTCTCGAAGGGATATCCTGGGTTGACGACACCGGTACTCGATAGTCGGTAGTTTATGGCATCCATCATCACGCATCGCGGCTGTTGATGTACGATGCCGTGGTATCGTCCGGATAACTAGTCGGCGGACATTCCGATGCATCCGGTCGCGAAGGGGGGACGAGACCAGCAGCTGGTCTCGATGGCTGCTGGAATGTTAGACCGATAAACTTTTGATCCTCTTGATGCTGGATTCGTTGCATCAGCGTAGCCTGGCTACTTCACCGATGCTCGATGTTTAACCTCTTCGCCTGTGATATTGCGTGAGAACCGTGGCAAGGAAATCGAACCAGGCACGAGTGTCACGGTCGAGAGCCATACTTGTAGATATGGTCCAACGTGTAAACATCACGGGTCAAGTTCGTCGTGAATTTTCGCTGATGTTTTCCTGCCTCAGTTACGCGTTGTTCCTCGACGCGTGTGGACGCAGCGGTTCAACGTGACCAACGTTGCTGTTGACTATGGTGCGCGTCGTTGGAACTTGAACGGTGAGCCAAGGGGTTAACCCTTTGCACTCGAGAGGTACCCTTCAGTCGCCATTTGATAAAATTTCGAAGCTCGATATTCAAAAATATGTGAAATTTCAGAATGCGACCCTTCAGTCGCCATTTGATAAAATTTCGAAGCTCGATATTCAAAAATATGTGAAATTTCAGATAATATAACGGTGTGCGAGGTATCGAAATCAAATAATTCTACGTGTTAATTACCATACGATTTCTTATTCCTGGCCAGAAAAATTGTCGTCAGCTTTGTAACAGAAAATCTTTAAACTCCTATCCTACTTTGGCGAAAAAATCCAAAGAGTGCAAAGGATTAATACATTCTCTGTAAAACTGGGCACGTTTAGAAAATTCGTCCAAGATAAATCCCCGGATTGGAGACTTTTTCTTCGCGTTCCTCTCGATTTCGCGCTGCTTTGTCTCGCGATCGGACCGTGACTCTAACGAATCGGTAGTCGAGGGATTAGGAATTAACGCGGCAGAAACCGAGACCGGTGTTTAACGCGTGGAAGCCTGGTTGGCGACATTACAGGCTCACCTTGATTTCGGTCCCACTTCGCCTCGTTGGTTAGTAGGAAAAAGAAGACGGGCCCGGAGAGCTACCGGGCTGGCTGCTGCCGATCGTTGTTAGGCGATTACGTAAGTGCCGCGAATACGAACGGAACAGCTTCCAAGGCCGGGCCCGGAGAAACACGATCGTTAAACCTTCGAAGGTGGTATTTTGTGTACCAGCCCGTTCAGTTGGCCTCTGATCCTGCGGTGCTTCGAACGAAAGTTAATACTCGAACTCGCCTATCGTCGTGAGAATGCTCGATGAATGAACGCATTCAATTTTCATTCTCACACGAGCAGTCAGTTCCTCTTCCTTCCAACTATCCGTCTCGTTCTACCCGATACGTAACTTGCACGTAACACGCGTAATTTCCATTCGCTCCGACCATACTTTCTCACGATTTTTGTCCATGATCGACGATCGGCCAATTAACCAATCGATTACGCCACCTTTTATATACCCCGGTTATTATTCAACCGAAGCATACTCGCTCGCCATCTTCCGCGAATCCAGCGCCGAATCTCGACTATTCGAGGCTCGCGGGTCGCCATTAGCCAGTGCTCTCGGCCGATTCCGATTACTCATCGATAATTCGACGCGTCGGCCGCGTCGATCACCTGCGCGGCCGCGATTTCGCCGACGTACCGCCGACAAAGTGCATTTTTGCACGTAGCCGCGATAAATCCAGCCGAGCAACGAGGATCTCTAATCTGCCGACCGGGTTATCTCGTCGTCGGCGTCCACGCGGCGCTTTTGCGTCCACGGTCCGCGGTCCCAGCGATCCTCCGCTTCCCTTTTCGGGCTCTCGTCAGGAATTTCGCAAACCATGCGCGCGCGTAATCGGGCCCGTCTGGTCGCGCCTCGCGTTTCCTCGCTGACGAGAGCCTGCCGGCTGGTGGGTTATCTGGAAGAATAGCCGGATGTGCGGCTATGCGTATCTCGTTATCGAAAAGGGAAAGCGGTGGCGAAATGGAAACGTCAGATGCGAGATTTATGTCGGCTCGTGGTACCACGGGTCCATTGCGATTTTGCTGCGCGGAACGGCAGCCGTTCCTTTCTTCGGGTTTCTCGAATCGTCGAAACGGAGAGAATAAATGGAAATCGTTTAAGTTTCACGCGATCGACGCGGATACATCGACGAGATAAACGAAACTGGCAGATAATAAATCGCGCGTTCGATCGCTAATGGACGAATCACCGTTGTCGCTTTCGTTCAGGCGAACTTGCGCGCGCATACTGGCCGGCGACTTTCGCGGAATGCGTTGCTAGATCGCTCGATCGGCGTTGCCTTCGCGTATCACTTTTTTCCCGCGCGATTTTACTTATTTACTCCTTGCCGATTTTGCTGCTCCAATTTCCTTACGTAACGCCGTCGTTACGTAACGAGCACGACGCGACGTGGAAATCGGGATTACGTCCGAGTCGTGGCGGGACTGTGGCCGCTGCGTTTAATCAGACTAATGGAAAGGAAGTTCCCACAGGAAACGTCGAATTGCCAGGCCCGGTCTTTTCCTCGGGCCCCAGCTTGTCGACCCTCGCTCGAATTTCGCGGGTCCACTCCCCTCGCTGAGGACTCGCAACGCAGTTAACCGTAATACGTGGGAGAGGGTAGCTACGATCGCGTACCCTGGAATTCCTCCTTCACGCATGGTCGGCTCAGCAAGTACGTCTATCGTATTTCACGATATCGTGGCACGCACCGCAATTTATTCGAGCGCGTAGAAATATCTCGGAGGTCGTTTCGCGAGCTCGGATACACCTGCTTTCATCCTCGACGATTATCGTCGGCGCAGCAATATTCGCGTTCGACGAGTTTATATAATATATATATATATAGACCCGTAGGTTCATGGAAGTCGACGTATCGTGGAGAAGAAGGCGTACTTCGGGAGTCTAACGAGCGGCCATTGAGGACAAATGAAGTCTTCTGGGCTGGTGAATGGCGCCAAGTGTGCTCGAGTCGCGTTGCACGGCTGACTTCTCGGAATAATCGTCATTAGATGACTTTGTCCGGCCTCGGGGTTATACTCGATGGAAATTACCCCGCGTTCCATCGATCCGACGATTTCGCATCGTCACGGAACGAAGAGCGGGCCATTATCGGGCGTTCGTTTAAAACAATTTCGTGACGTGGCACGTGATCGCTGGCCGTGCTCGGGTTTACTTATTGAAATACGACGGTGAACGTGTACGCGTTCCGAACGATTACGATAAATTGCATCGTCCAGCGAAGACAATGCTCCGTGGAAGAGGACGCGGCCGCGGCCTCGCGGAGGAGGCATCCCGATGAGATATCCACGGTGTGGCTTAATGCGTCTGCGTAGTGGCCCGCCGCCAACATTTCATTACGGCGTTGTTCCACCAACGCGAAAAAACGAATCATTCCGCTGATTATAGTGGTTAAAATTAAATACGCCTTTATGATTTATAAATTACTTGGCCCCTTAAAAGGCAGAAACCCTTTCCTACGATGCTTTAATGCGGGAACGTGTTTCGAGCACGAACGCTTTAAGCACGCTCCTTTTTCCCCCCCACCCCCTGTCCCCCCGGTTACAGGGGGGGATTTGTGCATCGAATCGAAGATATAAAATTGATAAACGGACAGGAGGAGGCTTTGCGAAGAAACACGGAATAACGATCGGAAGGTAGAATGGGGTAGACTGATTGAATTGCTGAAGACATATAAACTCGTCGTTTGTCCAATGGCTGCCTCTTAATAGGTTGACCCAAAGTATAATATTAATAAAGTATCCAGCCATCTTTTCGCGTTTTCTAAATATAGACAGGTTGATCCGATCTTTTTCGTAACTCGCCATTTTTCCCGATCCTCTCTCTCTCTCTATCTTTCTCTCTGTATGTACACGGGGTAAAAACGCGAGGTATCACGTGATCCATTACGACGACGTATCGCAATGGTGGAGAGAAACGTTATAAATCGCCCTACGCGCGCGCGAAACGGCCGTGCGCGGGTACACACGGCGCGAGGGTCCACGGAACAGGTACGCGGCTAGGCACGTGTCTCCCCGCGTAGGTACATACACGGTGCAAATGGGTAGGCCGCATAGCAACCAGTTTCGCCTCCGTCGAGAGCGTTTCGTCAGGCGCTCTCGGTCACAGATACACACCCGTGTACTATCCCGATCTTTGATTCGCAGTCGAGACAATGACCTCGTGTTCGATCTAAATTGGAGGCAACGCGATCGGGCACATAAATCCGAATTGCGAAACGGTTTCGGAGTAATCGGTGGCAGCGCCAGGGGTTTCCTTTTATCATGGACGATCGCCGTTTACCGCTAAGTAGAACGATTTGTAAAATCGTTCTCGGAATAATTTACCTTCCCCGGTGGCGGGCCAGAGCAAACAACGTTTCCGTAATCGCGATCGTTCGCCGTTTCACCGTCCCGAGATCGCTAAATCCTCCTCCGAGATCGCTTTCCTGTGATTGTGCTCGCAATTTTTCCCGGAACCGACCCGATCGATTTTACGCTGCCTTTTTGCCGGATAGGAAAATAGCCTAATCTCGGTGGGGAGTGGAGATCGTCTACTCGAGGATTTCGTCTTCGCGTATGCAAATGGGGTAATGGGTGCCGTGCATAGGTTCTCGAGTGTTCCTTCGGAACGAGTCGATTCTTTATCGTTTGAATTTTCTTCTTGGTTAATACCGATGGACTTTCTAAACAATTCTTCAGTTTACGTTCAATTACGTATTATCGAGATGATCGTTTGCGGTATTAAACGATCTTAAGTCTCTATAACGGCACGTGACTTGGAAATTACCACGTTACGTCACTAGAACGTGGTACCGCTACCAAATTATCTATCTCTAAAATTATTTATATTTCATATTAGCGTAGAAAATTTCAACTGCGTAGAATTAAATACAAAATTTCGTACAAAAATTTGCTCAGTAGTACGAAAGTCGTACAGGAACACGGACCACGGATGGAGTAGCCATTTCTATATGTATTAACCCTTTGCACTCCGAACCATTCCGAACGTTAGCTACCAGCTACTCAACGCCACCTTGTCGTAGAAACGTGCATTTACGAACCCTCATATTATATAGCATAGTTTTGGAACCAACTAACGTATTGTAACGAATTCGTAGACATCGGGTAATATATATTTGCAAAAAAAAATCAATATTTTATTTTTTATCATTTTGTACAGTATGATAAACTTTGAAGCACTCCCCAATATGCATTGCAGGCTGATTTGTGTACGTTTGACAATAATAAGCAGTTTGACGTCTTCCACCAGGTGTTTTCCTGTCAGAACAAACAATACAGTCCCGTTTTCTTTCTCCCACATGGGAAATATGTAGTTTATTATTTAGTCCATTGTCCGTCGTGAGCACGTTTCTCGGGTTCTCTTCTGACCTAAAACCCGCTGACATTTTTTCTTATATCTTAGTAATTTTACCATATTTTGATTTGATTTCTTGTGCCGTTTCAAGAGAAAACTTGAGGGAGACGTGTATTTCTCAAAAAGTTGCGCTGGAATAAGGTGATTCCCCGTAATCGCTAATAAACTTTAATGTCCCCTCAGAGGGAACATTCGAGTGATATGCTATATGTCCCCCGAGAGGGGACAACGGAGTGCAAAGGGTTAAATTAATTTCAAGCTTTGGTACATGCAAATTCGTAAAACATCCGAGTGATATGCTATATGTCCCCTGAGAGGGGACAACGGAGTGCAAAGGGTTAAATTAATTTCAAGCTTTGGTACATGCAAATTCGTACATCCCGAGATTTTCCGTTCCGCGTTCGACGCCACTGTTTTCCACCATTTCCAGCATGGCGGCGAAACTGACACTGCCTTTCGAAACTTTCGCGAAGTTTCCACGCATTTTTCCCGCGCGAAATTCAACGATAGCTTATGGCGGATTGGTCGCGATCGTGGGCGTGATGACACCGCGACGCGCAATTTACTTTCACGAGCGATTATTATATAACAATCGTTGGTGACCCTTGAACCATCCGGCATGGTCCTGCTCGTGCATCGTCGCGGCGACGACTCGAAGGCCGTCCCCCAGCGGATTCTCGCGGATCGCGGGGTTCTCGTCGGCGATGCGAGCGTCGCGTGGGCGATCTTGGAGAGCCTCCTCATATATGGCGAACGGAGAGTCGGAGGGCACGATGAGCCATTTATTTACGACAGTGTACGCGCGCGTGTACGTCTCTCGGTATCGCGCGTCGATCGTTAACGCTGGGCTCGCGAGGGCTTTCGGCCCACGGGGACGGGGTCCGCCTGTGAAGTCGAGCCGATGCCGGAGAGTTATGCGCCGAATTATTTACAGCTGCCAATTAAGCGCGGACGGGCAATTGCCGCCAATTAAAATGTTCCGTCCCGAATCATTAACGACGACGGTGGAGCGTGCCGGAGCACGCGTCGCTGCATCGCGAAGGTGTTTCCCATGGGGTTGAGCCGGCTCCAGAAATAGCCGTTGATAACCGTTATATCGGGAATCTTTCTTCAAAACGAAGGATTACGAGCGTTACCACGATAAAGTTTCTTATCTCTATCGGTTCCAGTTACGGGGCAGTAGCTTTTCAGACGTGTGTTTACATACTGCATTGAACCGTAACTGTAACTGATAGGCAGCTGAAAAGGAACCGATGCGAAGCAGGCGTTTCAAAAGTTGCTTGGTTGCGGGGAAAAAATCGATATCGTCGTAGATTTCTCGTATAAACCGTTGTAGGGCGTGATGGTTCCTTCTTTCCAGCCTGGCTGCTGAATCATATCGATGGCGATGCGAACGGAGAAGTCCTATCTGCCTCGATCTATCTTTTAGATTACGGGTCGACGCGGTAGACGATGATCTAGCTTTTCAAAGAACCTGGTGTACTTCTGACGGATCGCGAATGTCTCGAGCTTATCGTCGGTTAATTTTCGAATGGGATATCATTGGGTTTAGTATACTCGCGGGGCCCTGGTAGCCCCGCGAGGTCTTGTAGCCGGACAGAACGTACCCCTGTGTCAGGAGGTAGTAATCGATTAACCCTTTCGCTACGACGGGTGTCGCCGCAAAGTCTCTCCCGTGGAATGAACCTTCGTGTCAATGATGCAAACATTACAAAGCTTTTAGCATTTGACGCCAAGTTTTTTGAAGAAAAAAAGAGAAAAAAAGGAAAAACCAACCATCGCAATAGCACTTGCAATTCTTTGCAAAGAGGAATGGTAGAACTTATCTTAATTTAGTGTAACTATAGTACAGTGTAGTATAGTCATCCCTCGTGTGTAGATGGCGTCTTGTGGTCGGTGACTATAATCACTTGAAATAGCGAAGGGGTTAAGGTATGAACTGTAATAATCGATACTTTTTTACAAGTTCATGTCCAACAGTAATTCGAATATTTTATACAATCTTTTTCAAATAGAAATTTTTTATTGAACCAGTGGATAATCGTATATGCGGTAATAAATTATCTACACGTTTGTATAGTGCAAACGTACTCTTAGGACTCTTAACCTCTTCGTCTACAATGTCGTGCGAAATTTGTAGTAAGAAACTCGGTCCAAACACGAGTATAATAGACGAGAGCGTTGTGTCGCAGATAGGTCTGAACATAAACATGACCGGTCAGGCTCGCGGTAAATTTCCGGCCACGTTTTCCTCCTCAGTTGCGTGTTATTCTTCGCCGTGTTCGGACGAAATGGCTCGGTGTGTCTCTAAGTGTCTCAACGTGCTCGTCATTGCTGTTGACCGTGGCACGCGCCATCGGAAGTCAAATGGTAAGCCAAGGAATTAAATACGCTCTTTAATCTGTCGCTCTAAATAACTCACTACGTCTAATGCCGCAATAATCTTCGGTCCCCCCAAATTACCCGATTTCTGCTTATCTAAATGTTTCCCAACGTTTATACGTACCATTTCTATTACGCATCTACGTCAAAGCACTCCGATTATCTTTGCTACGTGGAAACATGTACCGCCGCGATGAAAAAATCATGTCAATTAGTCACCTCATAAAAGCACAGATAGGATTAGTCACCGTGTGCGAGTACGCGATATTTTAAGAGCTATCGACATCGTCTATTTGCCTCGCAACAATCGTAGAAAACGACTGCTCGAAATTATTTGAGAATCGGAATTCTAAACTCATTTGCATCATGACTCTACTTAGGGCATCAGAGATGTTCAGACTGGTCCGTGTATGTACAGTAAATGACTTTCTAATTGGTCATGGAGTTTATTTAACATGGTACTTTTTGAAACAATTCATACGCAGTGTTACATCTCGAACATCGCAGTTTACATTTCTCTATATAAAAAGGAAAAATTAAATAAAATAAAACTAAAAGTAAAATTTGTTAACCCTTTCGCTATAGCGGGCATTACGATCTTTGGTATTCGGTCCTTTGACGCAAATTTTTCGAAGAAAAAAAGAAAAAGAAAAACTGACCATAGCAATAGAGCTTGCAATTCTTTGCGAAGAGAGCTAAGAGTAACGGTCTTAATTTTTTACTCGATTTTTGTGGCCGGTGACTATAGGCGAGATGCTCGCAAAAGGGATCAAATCTGATCTGTGGCGAATACGAAGAATAAAATATTCAGCGACTGGTAATGGAAGAAAGTCACAGCTCGCGGATTATTCCGCGCTCGGTGATAGGCGACAGTCTTGGCTCGCGGATTATTCCGCGCTCGGTGATAGAAGATAGTCGAGGGCTCGCGGATTATTCCGCGCTCGGTGATAGGCGACAGTCGCGAGCTCGCGGATTATTCCGCGCTTGAATGCAAATGGGTTAACCCTTTGCACTCGAGAGGCGATCATCAGTCACCATTTCATAAAATTTGGAAGATCGATATTAATTAATCCATCAAATTTAATGCAACATAACAGTGTGCGAGGTATCGAAATCAAATAATTCTACAATTCTTTATTTACTGCTCAAAAAGTATCGTCAGTATTTTAGTAGAGAATCTGAATTTCTGCTCTCCTCTAATCAAAAAATCGTCGAGTGCAAAGAGTTAAAAACGCGGTGAGCATAAGTAAAAAGAAGCGAAACCTGTAACTAGTTTATTACCCATTTCCCCTATCCCCGATGCGGATCTCGAAGATCCATGGAGGAAGATAGAGGAATCCGCGAACATCGTGCGGCTCTAACGAGATAGGTGAACTCGAATCATCTACGATTCCGCTGCTCGATTATCCAGAGGTGGCTGGTGACCACCCTGAAACCGTGCGTTCTGCCGATTCGACGCACGATTTTTCACGGCTATCATCGAGATTGCGTTCCATTAGAGGAGGAGCAGTGGATGGAGAGCTTACACTGTTGCTAAGCGTACCTGCCCTGTCGGGTAACCGGTGTTTGCGTCGGATCGCGAGCGGAGGAAACGCGTTCGCGGCGCGAGTTGAAAGGTGAGAGATCGTTAGGCGAGGAGGATACCGATCGATAGTGGAAGAGATGTAATTTCGAATGTTGCGCATTACATCGGTATGTAAACAAGCGTCTCGGAACGAGTTTCCCCGCTGGCAGGCCGCGCTGCCTCGCGCAGCTTTATCATTTACCGAGGTGGCTGCTCCGAGCCGATAAAGTATCGGTTTTGAATATTGATTTTTAAGAATGGCGATGCATGGCCCCGTGGGCAATTAGGAGGGTCGTGTTCCCCGGTGTACTTGGACGGAATAATGAGAAGATACGGGAAGTACGATGGAGAAGTTGTGTAGTTAATAGCGGGTAAATCGGAGTTGCGGGCTCTCAGCCTCGAACACTTTGGTTAAAGTTCCGAATACGTTAATCGTTCTCCCGGATGATTACACGGTAAATCCTTGGCGCTTCTAATGAACGCATTTGCATACCGCGAATGCGTATTTCCAGTTCGTAGATCGGAATAAAAGTGATGGGAACCGGGGAGAAGCGAGAAGGTAGTAGACACTCGTGGCGCGTTAACACGCGAATCGTGGACGCGCGAAAAGGGATGATCAGTCGTGGAAGAATTCGTTGAGCGACGGAGCGTTCGTTATACTCGGTCTTCGATACGGGATTATTTTTAGCGAGCGCGTGGGCATAAATGAGCGCATAAAAATGCACATACCTGCCAGCCCGTTCGCCTGCCTTTGGATCAGCGTCGGCGCGAGCTGGGTCGAGCGCGCGGTGCAGAAAAAGGGAAAAGAAAAGAGGGAAGAAAGAAAGAAAGAAAGAAAGAAAGAAAGAAAGAAAGGGAAGGAGAGCGAGAAAGTCTGGTTGAAAAGGTGGACGGAAGGGAGACGATGGTTGCGCGCGATGGAGAGCGAAGGAGAGCGAAGGAGAGCAAAGGAGAGAAAGAAAGGTTGGGGAACAGCGTATGTACAGGCTCGCGGGTATCGGCTGTAAGAGCTGGCCGACACGTTGGCGCCACCGAAGTATTTTATGCATGCCAGATGAGAGTACTCGTCTCGGATCTGACACTGAACTCGCTTCACGACCCACGCGAGTGCGATCCACTCACTTTCGAGTGCTCGCACTCGAATCGAACCCGTCTCTCTGTATCCCGTTTCGGTGCTCTCGGGTAGCCCCGGTTATGCAAGCGTCTCGTTCCACACGCCGCGATACGCCGCGTCGTACGACAGGGAATAAATGGGCCCGATGTACGCGGTCGATTGTACGGCTTGTGCCGGGCCGAGATCGCTTCCACCGCGAAGCCTTATTTTCGTGCGTCCTCGCCACGCTAGATTGCCGCGAAATGGGTTAAAACGTCGCTCAGCGCGTGTAAACGGATTACGCGCGAGTTCGATTACGAGCGCGAGAGCGGCTCTGTTGCGGCCAGCCGTCAGCCCTCCGACCGTTTCCGCGATCTAGATGCCCGCGGACCCGCCGATCGGCAAGATCTATGGTCTTCGCTCCGCGATCCTGCAGCTGGAACGCGCGATTAACATTCTAATCTCGGAGGAGCATCGCGTCTTACAACGCAATTACGCTCGTATGCAGAAGCGCGTTCGACACGTGCGCTAGCGTGTGCTTCCCTTTCGAACGATGACTCAAAACTGGCCGAACGCGACCACGGTCGCTCGAAATCCAACATTCTGAGTCACGTAGCTGCGATCCTTTATACGCGTATATAAAATCGGGGTCGTGAAAGGGATCCACGGCGGCGAGCGCGTATACCGACGCAGCTTCCGGTTCACCGAGATGCCACCGTGCTGAATCACCGCTCGTTCTCCGCGGTGATTTAAGGTGCCTTTAGTCATCCAGTCGCATCGATCGTCCGCGACCTTGCAGCCGATCTTATTGTCGCGGAACGAAGCGCGTTCCGCGCCGATCCTCATTGTTCTCACGACGATGCCCTCTGCTCGATGTCACGAGCGCGTTACTCCGCGCCGCTACCGCCGCGCCACTCCGACTTGTCACGTTCCAGGCCATCGTTCGCCGCTTTATTGCGCGTGATTCAGGGGAACTCGTTTCTTCTTCCGCGTCGCGCCAGAGTTCATAGACGATCGTCTTTTCCCGGTTCCGTAGCTCCTTTTTTTCCCGCCATTAACGCAAGCAACTGCCACGTCGCCTCGGTCACCCGTGACCTTAGCCCGTTTTCTCGGTAGGGCCACGATGGCCATGTCGGTGACCGGAGTGTCGCAATTGCCTGGATTATTAAAACGAGTCGCGACAGCGAAGCTAGCACGACAGTCGACGCATTGAAGCGTCTTCCAAGACACGCGTGTGTACCTAAACACCCCTAGCTACGCGGTTTCCATGGCTACTAACAGGATCCGGGTTTATAAGCTAGATCAGGGACTTACAAACGCGTGATCATGATAGAATTTGGTATGACAGTGGAGTTAAAAAGAGAGAAACACTAATTATACAGAGGGAACGCTTTAATAATTGATAACTCGATCGGTGTGTGCTGCACAACGATTGCATAGAGGCTGATAATTCGTTTAAGCAAAGGAATTTGACTGGCGACCAACACGTACACAATCATACATTAGTCTGTAATAGAAAGAAACCATTTTAACATCGACGTTATATTGGGTTCACAAGAAAGTAATTTCGGTTTGCATCAGCAGATAATGTTATGCTTGTTTAGTTATTCTTTTGTCAATGTTCGAATCTTTTTATTTAAGATGTGGTAGTCGATACCTTTAGGTTGCTATTTCGTGAAATTCCGTGTAATTTCGTTTATAACTGCCAGTTCACGGTCAGTCTTAACACGGAGTGCAAAAGTAAGCATTTTCGACACAATTTACTTTTTTATTTTCATAAAAGCAAAAATGCGGCTGAGTCTCGCAAAGAGATACGAGAAGTTTATGATGTTGATCGTTTAACAGAACGCACGTGTCATAATTAGTTTAAAAAATTTCGTTCTGAAGATTTTTCACTGAAAGATACCCACAAAGCTCTGGTCGACTTTCTGAGATTTACGCACTTGGTTAAGTTCTTTGCAGATAAGGACCAGAAGTTCTATGAGCGTGGGATCACGAAGTTACCAGAAAGATGGTAAAAGGTCATCGAATGGAATGGAAGATATTTGACCGATAAAAGTTCATTTACCGTATAGAAAAAATTGTGTTTTATTTCATACTGAGAAACAGAAAGTACTTTCTTGCCAACCCAATATGTAAGATGTCTCGACTTATGTCTTTAGCGTTCCAACAGATCACACCAAACGTGTAATCCATTCGCGTATGGCAGTTTCTCGACGTTCCTCAGACGCCATAAGCTAATTACCCGTGTCGTCTCCGCCCACGGAGAATCTCGCTGCCAAACTGTTTTACTCTCGAAATTTCCGAGCAACGCATCCACGCGTGTCGCGTCGAACTTCTTCCATCGATTGCAGCGAATCCGTAGACACCGGTAAGTGGTCGTTGCACGGGGAAAAGCGAAGTTCACGGGAAAGGTGTAATCAAGCGCCTGCCTATTGGCTATGCCAGTTTTTCGACGTTGGCCGTGTATCAGGAAACACCTATAACGTGTCTCCTCCTAAATGGGGGCCTAGAATCGGACGTCTCGCGGGCGCACATTGTCATTACCCGGTGATTGCGCGTGCACGCGCAACAGGCTGCCAAGCAATAAGCTATCCGGCAACGATTGTCCGGGAACACGCTCGCTCGCGCGCGCGTAAACGCATTTACCCGCGTCATTAGACGCCGAGTTACAGCCGTTACGTACGCCGGCTCTTGGCGGTTTCGATAACCATCGGGGCTCTCACGGCTAGGGTCGCCGCTGTCACGGAAAGAGACGAGCCGATGCTCATCCGGTTGCGCCACGCCGCGCCGCACAGGCTGCTAGACGGCCGGTCGTGGGGCGGTGGCGAAGGTCGTTTCTTGACATTCCAGCCGGCGGCGTCCTCCGTGTCCCAACCTAGTCCCAGCGGGCCCGAGTTCGTTCCTCCACCTTCGAAGAAGTGTAACAGTTTTTCATCCCGGGCTTCCACCGCTCCGCAAGATTGCCCGCGTAAAAAGCGCCTCGATCTTTCTGGGAATCTGGAATTGCTTTCCCACCTGGCCCTCTTCTCCGTCCCCTTTTTCCTCGTGCTTCCTTTCGTTCCGTTTCCTTTTCTTTCCTTTTCTTCCCTTTTTTCTTCCGTCCCCCTCCTTTTTATAGAATTTCGCTCCGTTTCCTCTCGCCTCGTCCTCGAGCGCACGCCATAGTCGCGGATCACGTGAAATGCCCGATCATATTCTTATCCTTCGTGTGCCTCGTTTAATCTCCACCGAACTGGATCGCGTTCGCGTTCTGATTGGATGAAGTAATTGACGCACACGCGTTTATCGCTGATAGCACGGATCCCCTGCCCGGGTAATAACGAAGCGCGGCAATGGTAATTTTAAATACAAGGGCGGGCTGGTTCGACCGGTGTGCTTCAAATTCCCGATACCGAATAGAGATTAATCCTCGTTTTTCTTACTCTGTTCCAGGTACGTTGGCATTCTCTACCTCGCAGCCCGTTTAAACCGCCAGTTCCATCCTCGAGAAATCTGGTAACGTATTGTACTCTTTTCCTCAGAGGACCAAAGCTGTCCCAGTGTTCGATTATCATAGATATAGAGGGAATTATTTCCTCCGCGAACAATGATCGATTATCCCTAGATAAAGCTACCCCGTGACTACTCGGGACCACGTATCTATCGGTAGGTACCTTTCTCTCTCTCTGTTTCTCGGTTGCTATCGGAATGCGATTCGGGACTTTCACTGTCACCTTCTCGCGTGGAACACGCGGACACGCGAGCCCTGATCGCGCCACGCACGCAGCCCCGGCCACGA
Source organism: Eufriesea mexicana (assembly GCF_001483705.2). Taxonomy (NCBI): domain Eukaryota; kingdom Metazoa; phylum Arthropoda; class Insecta; order Hymenoptera; family Apidae; genus Eufriesea; species Eufriesea mexicana. Next base: position 395,040 of record NW_016910923.1, read on the forward strand.
GAGACCTTCTTCTGCTCTCCCGAGATCTCTCGAATTTTTCCTTTTTCCAGCGCGTCACGAGATCCACGCACGGCCGGGAAATTTTTGCTACCACGCGTGTCGTGCTAGGATATGCAGATTCCCCGCGCACGCACGCGGTTGCGTGCTCGAGTTTATGTCACTCCGTCTCTGAAATCGTAATTATCCTCCGTCCCGTGGTTGGATTCCATCGTTCGATCGCCGTGCACGATCGATCGCGATTAATTAAACCGGCAGTTTATGCGATTCGTGGAAAAGGGTGGAGGCACGATTTCCTTTTTACGGCAGCCCTTTTCGCGACAGGCTGCTTCATGGGAATCGAGGAAATCGCGATTTCACGCTCGCTTCTCTGCCTTTTTTCCCCGCGATCGGTTTACGAGATCGATCCGTTCTTTTCGGTTTAATCTGCTGCATTCGTGCCCGAGGACAGCCACGGAGCCGAGCGGAAAGGATGAGCGCGGTACGAGCAGGGGGAAAAAGACGCGTAGGATAAATCGAATTATCCGGTCGGACGAATTGATTCGAATTAGCGGGATTATGGTTATACCTGGTATCGTATTAATACCGCTACCCGCTCCACATGCACGCATTTCCGTTACCACTCTTCTCGGGCTTCTCTTAGAAACGCGCAGCTGCATTCGTCAAAGCTAACATTGACTTTTATCTAGACGCGAACGTAATTACGTATACAGTCCTTGGCGAAAGTACTCGAGCGTCCGTTTCGCGATGCACTCGAAACCTATCGCGTTCGAATTAATCCTAGCACAACATACCGATTTTAGTACCGATCGGATCGATTATCACGAGTAATGCGTAAAATGCAATCTCTTTGTACTCTTCGCGGTATAAATATACGCGAATATAGTATGGAGGATTCGAGGGTGCATTTACAGAAGGCTACCCGATTAACCGGGGAGAGCGAATTAATTCTTCATCGAGCGATACGTCAGACTCGGCGAAAAATTTCAAAACACGAGCGCACTTCCACTCGCGACTGTACCCGAGCGTTTATTCCCACCGTGTGTATACTACATTTATATATGTACGCGTTATAAATCCGGTACAAGCCCGGATCCGAGTAGTTTCGATCTTCTCAGTTTCATCCTCGTTTTATGCAATTTAATTTACTACCTCGATACGACTTTTCGACTCGCGATACGTCTCGCTGCTCTTACCAGCAGACATCCCGCTTCTTGCATACCCATCATCGACGAGGTAGAGCCTGCGTTGACGCGAACGATCGCTTTTTGCCGGAAACCTTGGATCGTTTCGCGATAGCGAACAAACGCGAAACGCCGAATATTCGAGTGATCGAGCCTGCAATTCTCCTTCGTATTCCAACGTTGGAGAATAATTTTTAGAGGTAGGATCGCTTCCCCCGGAATTCCCGCTCTCGGCGAAAAAGTGTCGGTGGTAGGTTCTGGAGGAGAAGGCCTCGACGAAGGCTCTATCCGTTCCGTGTCGCCGGACGATTATTCGAGGAGTGTCTTCGCGCTATTAAGCGAACGCTCCACGTAGATCGGTTTCTCCAGGAGAAACTAGAAGGAAACTCGCCGGCACGGTGCATTTAAAAGAGAAACGAAGGCGGACTTCATCAGCGCTGGCATGCGATAATCTGTAACAACCGATTCCCCACCGGTTCCCGTCCGTGCTCCACGGGCAGAAGAACCCGCTCCCTCTCGCTTTCTAAGCGTGTCGACGCTCGCGATGTCACGCGCGCGTGAGAGACGACACTCGCGTGGTCGAACGGGCACCGGTCTATCGGCCTCTGCCGATCGTTTACCGAGAACGCGTAGGATCGTCCGCTTCCCTCCACTTCCCTCCTGCGATTCCTTTTTCACCGAGTTTTCGCGATCGCCGGCGACCACCGACACTCGCGTGCAAACACGCCGTTTCGTGTGCCCGATCGGCGACCGGCAACCGGTCCGGGGAATATTCAACGTCCGTCGAGGAAAGGGTCCTTGAACGGGGTACTCGGAAAGAGCGATTCTTTCGAGATCGGCTCGCGAGGAGATTACCCGGTACCGATAACGTACGCCCGTGTTCCATCGAACTTTATTGTACCCTGGATGTCATCGTTCGCCGGCACGACTCGAGTCCCTCGTTTCCTCTTGCGTTGCTCCGAGGTTCGGGCCCTTATCGGGAACACGCGTGCGTTTAAACTCTCGGCACCGACACCTCAAGGTTCTTCGCGGCGACCGATCTATCGGTGTTTTATCGTTATCATCGGGAAAGGAACGCGGAACCCGTGTAGCGAAATAATCGACGAATCGAGCGGTGGAACAACGACCTGGTCGCATCGGCGACCGTGGTACCGCGGACTCGTGACAGATAAGGGACCGGGGTTATTACGAGTCGACTCGCGAATGTGGTGCGCGACGATCGACGTCCGGACTGCGGGGACAAAACGAGTTGTCGGGATAACTCGAGCCGGGGAGATAAATGGGCCGATAATGGGGTACACGGCGTTCGATTTCGCGCCGATCGCGTCGATACGAGAGGCAGTCGAATCGCGCCACGTGCTACGAGAGGTGGGTGAAAGTATGCGTTTACGTGGCGCTGGTATGCGGCGCGCAGCGTCGTCGCCATGTGGACGCTGGCCTTTAATTATCGTCGCGTGCGTGGCGCCGATCGACGTCGTCGGGGTTCGGGAAGGTCGACGGATCGTACCCCGCGGGACGTCACTGCTCGGTTGGGAACCAGTTCGATAACCACCTTCTCGGAGCCACGACGAAGACGTCGCTTGGTGACCTTCGCCTCCGGAACCGTTTCACGAACCGCTTTCGTTTCCAGTTTATTACGCTCCATTCTGTCGGCTAATTGTCGCTTCATCGCGCCAACCGCTCCTTGTTCCGTTGCCAGCGTTTCCATTTCGTAACACTCTCTCCGGGCTACTTGAGGAAATCCTCACATTTCTAGACTCGTGTCTGCCCTCGATTTTTCCTCGTTCGCTCTTCGTAGTATATTTACGTATCGTGTAGGATTTACCAGAAATGCGCCTGGAAGATGAAATTCGAAAGTTGGGTCTTCGTCCATCTTCGACCTTTGGTCTTTCTCCTTTAATTCTCGTCAAATCTGAGTCGTTTTCGTAATAGCACGGTATCTGACCGCGGAATATGAATTTCCTCTGCACCCTTTCCACTGTGACGCGGGAAAATTGGAAATGGTGGACGATAGAATCGGATAGGTGACTACTTGGACCGTCCAGCGTAACGAATCGCAGGGATTACGGGAAATTACAGGATCGGCACACGATCGAGGCTCGTTGGAAGATTTGAATGGCATTCTTGATCTGGCATACGAACCGTCGAGCTAGGTGCAACGTGCCGGCCGGGTATCTAGGTTACGTTGCACAAGCGTCGTTGTGTCTGGTGACGTGTCTGCCGGGCAACCATTCCTGGCGAGCGCATAGCAAACGAGATCGTCGAGCACTCTCTCGGGTTCGATGCAACGGCGTGTCGAAGTCCGCGGATTGGTCAACGGGATCGGCAACCGGTATTTAGAACGGCTCCATTGTCTCGCGCCGCGGCGGATTAATCGCGAGGCGTTCGTTTGCCGACGATCTTATAGCATCGCGATGAGATTAAGGCGACCACGATCAGCGCGCACGATGGATTACGAGAGAGATATCGTTACGAATAGGCCTTCCCGAGCGTAACGATTTCATCACGACGCGGATCGCCGTTTCGCGCCACTACTCCGCTCGATTTATCAACTTTCATTAGCCCACCGCGGCGGCCGCAATAACGATAGGAACGCGAGGCATCCGATCTTTACCCAACCGGTCCACGTTTCCGTTCCAGTCCTTATTCGTAGTCCCGGGACCTAACGAGCCCGATCACCGGCCGATCGGAAAGTTTAAGGTTGGAATCCTCGACAGGGTCCACCGATCGCTTTCCACCGTTCCACGACGCGGCCATTCCTGTGCGGTATCGCAGTGCCATGGGATAATGAAACGAGGGGAGCTCCGGCTGCTCGTAGTCTATTTGATTAGTACCTCCTCGACGTGTTTTTCCCGACGCTTAACAAGCTGTCCAAACTAGTTATCCGCGACGCGTCGGTAAATGCGAGCATTAAGGTCTATCATTTCAAAGCGAAAGCTCCATTAGAAGAACGGCGTAATGACAGACCGCCCTCGATCCCCGCGATTTTTCTCCGCGACCACGCGAGGAAACCACCTTGTTCCGTGTCGAAAGAAAACTTATAGGTCCCCGATCTTCGTGCGTACATTGAAATCCGACGCGTTTCCATCGCGTTCTTGCGACCAATCGATCTTATTATCCTAGAAGAAAAAACGCCGTCGCGGTGAACTCGCTCATTAGTATCGGGCCTTTCTTAGCCATTCGCAATTACCGCTTTTTCTTCGGTTATTAGCGAAACGCGCTCCCATGAGAACGCGTATCACGAGCGAGCTGGCTAACCGGAGAATTTCAATTCGATCACCAGCCAGCGACGCCTCTTCCTCGCGGTTACGTCAGCCGTTTGGCATTGAATTCGATCGATCGATCGATCGATCGGTCGTTTGTTTTCCGCGCGCGATGATAAAGCGTGCACGGTGCACGAAGATGGATCTGGAGGGATGAGGTCCTGCAAACGAGAGACGAGGCTCTGGATGTGTTCTAGTTGATTGTATTACTTTGGCAGGAGGGACGATGGGAAATTTATTTTTTGAGGCAAACAATCGAAGTTCAGATTATTCAGGTTATTTGTTCTGTATTTAGGATCTTTATTATTATTTTTACCGATACCTGTGACGAGTTTTCTACTAGTCTGATGTTAATTTTATTAACCCTTTGCACTCGGCCACTTTTTCGTTACAGAGATAGTAATTCGAAGACTTACTGTCATAGATTCGACGATATTCTTAACCTCTTAGGCACTAGGCGCCACTATAGTGGCTTTCGCGGATGTCATCTTTCTGTACGACGCGCCACTATAGTTAATCATCATACAATAATAATACAATAATTTAATCATCAAACACTTCACTCCAATGTACTCGTGTAAAGAACAGCATTATCCGTCACACATTGCAGTGCCGTATCATTTACACGTAATTCGCGTTGAACTCTGCCGTACAGAGAAACAGCCCCGCGCAAAATTCAGCGGTGCCTAAGAGGTTAAATTCACCTAAGAGGTGAAAATTCATATGCAAATTAAGACGTAGAATTATTTTTCTTCCACATTCCACACGTCGTTAGGTAATTTTAAATTTGATGTATTTGATGAGTGCAAAGGGTTCAATTTTTAAAAAATTTATTTAGTGATATTTATAAGATTTAGTGGAGAAATACAAAAAATACAAAAATTAAAGCTCAGGTTTCCATGCATACACACACTCATATAAAGGACCCTGTCGAACCCAAATCATATACGATAACTTTAACTCCTTCCCCAACGAGCAAATTCGTGGTACGGATATCGGGTCAAACACGAATATCACGGGCGAGAGACGTTCGTAATTAGAACCCAATGTAAACATCACGGGTCAACTTCGTGGTTCATTTTCGATGTCGTCTTCCTGTCTCAGTTGTGTGTTATTCTCTGCCGCGTTCGGACGAAGTGGCTCGTCGTGTCCAACGTGTTTCGACGTGTTTCGCGTTGCTGTTGACTATCAAGTTGCTTCATCGGAACTTAAATGGTAAGATAAGAGATTAATAAATTCGGTAGATAGCGATAAATAATTTTTCTTCGTTTCTGTAACATTTTTACATTTTAAAACGTTTTGAAATTTTTAAGCTCTAGAGAGACACTTAATTATTCCAAATTTTTATCTCAATATCCGTCCGATGTTTGTATTATATTTATACACAGCTAAAAAAGTCCCTAGAAAAAGTCCCTAGATATTCGCTCGGCCAATATCTCGCGAAATTTATAGCCAGACAGCAATTTCCTAGCATCGGTGCCTACGAATAGTCAAGTCCCCGTTGGTATTTCCCCGACTCGATTAAAATTAACAGACACTCGATCATCCCGAACGTGGCAAATCTGCGTGTAGAGAACTGTAAGAAACAGCGAATTTCCGTGCAGGGATTTGGCGAATCGTGGTAGCCGCTGCAGCAATGAGAGATGGCGAGGCTGGCGCGGCGAGGATCGAGGGAACAAGAAAAGAGGGATTAAGCGTGGTACACGGTGTCGAGCTCGAGAGGTCTGTACGTGAGGTTACTACCAACAAGCGTGGTCGCCTTCGCCTCGGTCCTCTCCGCTTCATCCTCGGCATTACTCTCCCGCGACATCGTCAGCGCGTACTGTTTGTTATGCCTCGGGCACGGCCGCGACTTCCGAGCCGACGATCGCGAATTCTGAGTCATCGCGACGACTGTATCTCGAAAATCTCCGGAACGTCCTCCGAGAGAGCTGCTGGCACCGCGACGCGAGCCAGACGACGCGACAGCGCGGAAATGTCTGCGAGCTTCCCGACCCGGCGTCGGGTTTCAACCCAACGGGCCCCGAATTTTCGGGACCACTTCTTGGATCCCCAGATCGATCCAAATCTTTGACGTTGTCTCATTCTGAGAAGGAATCGTTATCTCGTCAACGAAATTGCTATTATGTGTCATGACTATGTTTAGTCTCTTGGTCGACACTTGGCAAATTCTGGAGTTATTGGCTATCATTTTTTGGCTAAAGAAGAATAGGAGTTTAAAGATTGTCTGCTATAAAGCTGACGATATTCTTTTCAGCAGTAAATAAAAAGTTATGTAATAATTAACCCTCTGCACTCGAGAGGTGACCCTCAGTCATCGTTTCATAAAATTTGGAAGATCGATATTAATTAATATATCAAATTCAATGTAATGTAACAGTGTGCGAGATATCGAAATCAAATAATTTTACAATTCTTTTACTATACAATTCTTTATTTACTGCTCAAAAAAGTATCGTCAGTTGTTTAGTACAGAATCTTTGAATTTTTACTTTTCTTTAGCCAAGAAATCGTTGAATGCAATGGGTTAATACGTAGAATTATTTGATTTAGATACCTCGCACACCGTTGCATTATCTAAAATTTGACATATTAATGAATATCGAGCTTCGAAATTTTATCAAATGGCGACTAAAGCTTGAGTTTTAACTGGGTTAAGTCGACTTGGTAGCAAGAAAGCTTCGAAATCTTCGCGTGCAAAGAGTTAGGTGTACTCACAGGAAATTGTGAAAAGTACCGAGAGTCAATTGAATCTCTTCGACAACTTTGTTGTGTTAAAATCTTCATTTTCGAATGTAAATATTTCTTCTGACTCCTGTTCTTGAAAATTTCGATCGATCGACTTCAGATTGTACGTAGTATATAATTTTCAAAAATACGAGTCTCGATGGGCTCCCTGTCACTTACTTAACCTCTTCGTTTTGACAGAAAACTGTCAACGCACGATAGAATACCGATAGAAAATAATTTACGGGGAAAGAATATATCTCTTTACAAAATTGAACTAAAATTCTACGCGTAGTTGCAATTTGTTGCATCGACAACACCGTATCGGCAGAATTCCTTGGTCTCCTGAGCGTGTTCCCAAGCACGAACCGCACAGAGGATGCGGGAAACGGATTCCGGGTGGAGGTTTAGATGGATCGACTGGCTCGCGGTTTTCGAGATCACCGTCATTTGCTTCTATAAATCCATATTCCCGGACACTAAGAGGGGTCCGTAGGATAGGCTCCGCGGGCACGGATGGCAAAAGAACCGCGTGGATCCGGAGAGATTGATGGTTCAATAGGATCGGTGGGTGCGCGGAGGGTATAAAGCGAGAGCGCCAGGGCCAGGGTAAATGAAACCGTGGAGCTCGGTCGGGCCGTTTTATGCAAACGTGAATTATGCATATGCAGGGGAGCGAGCTACCCGAGGACAGTGTACACGTCTAGATACAGATTAACCACCGTAAATTCCCCCGAAGTCATTCGCTCCCCGGTCCGGTCGACCTTCTCCTCGCGAGGAGCGCGGCGAGAGGTGCCGCGACGAGACGAGACGAGACGCGAGACGTTTTGCTCGAACAGCAGCGTTTGCTCGGAGGAGCGATCGTGGATTCCACCAGGGGGATAATCCTAGTCGGTAGCGGCCGACCTTGGCAGGGATCCTTCGCACAGCCGGGCAAGTCGCGTGCCCTACGCGTTGCCCCGAGCTCTGACGTCATTAAGTGCGACAGGAATGTTACGAATAAAACGACCCGGCCTTCCCTCTCCGCCAACCCTCTTCTCGCCGCGAGACCGTGTACGCGCTATTAAATTTCCTCGCGGCCGAGACGCGAGAAGTTTTACTCGACCCCTCGCTGCGCCGCGGGAACGTCTATCGAAGTATTTATGACGAGCCATTCCGCCATCCTTTTTCGTCTCTGCCACCCCTTCTCTTCGTCCTTTTGCCGATTCCCTCGCATCTTTCGCCAGGGGATAGGACGAGGAGCTAATCGTCGCGTGTCCTGGGGGGTTGAACGTTCCCCCCGGTGCAGGCGTGGGGTGATGGATGGGGTCCAAGCTTGCTTCCAACGCAGCTGTTCTTCTTTCGAATTCCAGAGGGACGAATCGCGATGCTCGTACCAATCCCAGCGGATTTTTCATTAGAAGCTAAATCAAGGAGTCAATCATCAGGAGTACTCTTAGGGGTAGTTTTATTGGAATCGTCTAAGAGGTTCCGAAAGTAACTGTTTCAAACGGTTAACTTTCGAACCTCGTCGGTTGTGCTTCCTGCATCAGCTTCCGGCGCTCTAACCGTTATTATTTAGGATCTTCGTGAGTTCCAAAACAGCCTCGAATTATACAGAGTATCCCTGCTACTATTCCTGTGCCTATTTATCCAGTACTTTCGTTAGAAACACCGACGTCAGAAATTTAGGTTCGTCCTGACCGTGTCTAGAACCTGAACCTATAATGACAGTTCCCGAGCTTCGTTTTTATTATTCCAGGAAAGGAATCGATGTGGGTGAAAGCCACGGTGGATCGCTTTTCAATATTTATGCAACGTATCGATCGTGGTTGGTCGTTGACGAGGAAGGATCGAGAGGCGTGTCTAGCGAATCTAGACCAGGCCCTTGCCAGGCAGCCTTGCCCTCAAGGTGTTCCTCGCCTGTTGCTTTCTCTGGCTCGACGCCTCCGGATCTCGTCTCGCCAGACATCGGGAGCATTTCGTCGTGACGACACGCTTTAGAAATGCGATTGTCGCTTTCGTTTCGGCGTTGGCCGAGTGGGTGATCTGCATGTGAAAGAACGGCGTGCACAAAGACTCGCTGCGCTGTCGAAAGTTCGCCGCGAGATCGATCGGTCTCGCCTTTGTCGCGGATGCAAATGAAGTCGAAAATTTGCGAGACGTTCGGGGCACAGGATAATGGCCGACTTTCAATTAACCATCTACGTATTACACGAAGTACGTGTGCCCGTATATTTCGCCGAGCGCGTAATCGATATAAATATGTATACGCGATGGAATCTCGGAGGAAATCGAGTGCACCTGAACCGCGTAGATTCGAGACAATTCCGAATTCCTTCCCACGAGAATTCCATAACATCGAGGTTAATTAAGTTGGAGGACGGGAGGGGTACGATGTCGAGTTTCCTCGCCGCTATTCGAGGTATTCTAATTACGCAGGCTCGGATGCTTGGCCGAAAATAGCAAGACCAGCAGGAGCGGCGGTTTCCGATCCGGGATTAATAAAATTCTACGCGTACGGGAGCGCATCGGCGCATGCCTGGCAGGCGCACGGTGAACGCGGGAATTCAACGGAATCCGTCGATAGCGATCGTGCCGCGTTACGTGATCGTACCGGGCAGCTGGACAACTCGCGTGGAATCCGCTCGCGCCTTCCATTTCCCGATGGAACACGCGCGTGTGGTCCTGTTCGCCGTGGACAGGTTCCACGATCATAGACCGGGTTAGCTTCTGTAGCTTTCTCGAAACTGCTACCTCGTTTCAGCGAATTTTAATCATTCCCGATATACCGACGCTTGTTTCCGATATCATCGCTGATCTACGGTATATCAAGCGTGAAAATAACCTCGTAAATATTTATAATATCCCCTTTCCATTTTTCGAAATGAAACTTTCGAAAGTTTCCAAAGATATCCAAAGTTCCGTCATCGCAACAGCGCGAAGGGAAACGTTCCAACGAATTTCAACCTCCTCCCGTACCACTGCATCGTCACCTACTATGGAGATGCGTTGCGTAAAGACTCATTGTCTCGATGCGCGCGAGCGTTTTATTCATTCGCACCTCGCCTAAATGAAAAACGAGGCGCAATTATCCCGTTTCAACGCGGCAATCTATAACTCAGCTCGGTGCAACAACACTTTCCTTCTTCCAACTTTCCTGCGCAACACTCGCGACTAAAAATCCGGTATCTAATACATACGTTAACGCGACGCATAAATAACGATGATAAATTTCACTCGCCCAACGCCCGAAGGCGCCAGCAGCGCGCTGCAATCGAAACTTCCGAGCGCCCGTGGGCCCCAGCCGCAGATATACGGTGGGGGGAGAATTTCCAAACGCCTACGGGCACCAGTAGGGAGGAAAGGGGTTGAAGAAATCGCGAGGATCGCGATACGGGCCGACATCGGTGGTTCGCCGGGATCTCGGGGACGGCTGAGAAGCGGGGCCCGCGATCTCAGGCAGATTCCCGATCCTCTCGGGCACGCATTCCTCTAAAAGCCGCGAACCACGTTCCCGTGAACGCGGCGTTCGCTCGCATCTGACCTTACCGCGGCTGGCCAGCGAGACTGGTCCTGGAACGCTAAGGCGATCGCCAAGGAAAGTAATGACGAGACAGGCTGCGTTAACCGGATGATTCATTGCCGCGCCGCGGCGATTGCCTGCAGGGCCTCTCCCGGGCCCCGGTCGCTCTCCTCCAAGACGCTCCGTCGATCCCTTGCTTGCTACGTTCCCCGGATCTCGGTACCAGAGCGTTATCCGCCGGAGCGTTTCGCGGGCGGAACGATCGGATTATTACGGCGAAATCGTGGAAACCGCTTTGCCGATTTAACGGTAAAATCGGCGTGGATCCGGCACCGTGGTAGCCATTCCAATACTCGATACTCTATTATTTTACGACTCTCCTGCGCCGCCATATACCGCGAGACCGTTCGATTTTCCCGGGAAACTTTCTTGGCCGACTTGCCCATGTACCGGTTCCTCGCCGATCTCGTCAGCTTCGAATACGTTACGATGATATATTCCGCGTGTTTTTTCTTTCTACATAACGGGTGATCGATCTCGCTTTTCGAGATATTTATTAGCGAAATTAGCTCGCTCTCTGCCAGGCATGCGCGTAGCGATTTTTAATTTCACGGACATAGGAGTTTCGCACGAATCGGAGGATTTGGAATGCAGTATATCTGAACTTGAAAATTTATTCTTTCGTTTAACCTGTTCGCCTACATAGATTATCGCGGTAAGGAAATCGGGCCAAACATAAATATCACGGGCGAGAGGCGTGGTTCGTAGATAGGGCCCGAGATGAACATCATAGGTGGTTCGTGGTTCAATTTCACCGATGTTTTCCTGTCTTAGTTGCCATTGGCTATGGAACACGGTATAGCAACCTAAATGATAAGGTTTAACATGTTGACTGTCATGGTGCTTATCTGCTTTTCGAAAATTCTAGAGAATATTTCTTCTTTTCGTTATGTGCCAAGAATAACAGCAAATTTATGATCACCTGACCGTACCATGTTAACAAAAATCCGTGTATAAAAATTCTTCAATTTCTACTATTATAGATTCGAGTCACGATTAACTCTTCGCAGTCGACGATTTTTTGGTCGAAGAAGGATAGGAGTTCAAAGATTTTCTGTTACGAAGCTGACGATATTTTTCTGAGCAGTGAAGAAGAAATCGTATGATAATTAACACGTAGGATTATTTGATTTCGATACCTCGCACACCGTTACATTATCTGAAATTTGACATATTTGTGAATGTCGAGCTTCGAAATTTTATCAAATGACGACTGAAGGGCACCTCTTAATATTTAACCCTTTGCACTCGACGACTTTTTAGTTGCAGAAAAATAGTAATTCGAAGACTTTCTGTGATAGAGTCGACGATATTTTTAACCCTTTGACTACGGCAGACTTTAAAACGCATCAGCTGTACCATACAGTAGGAATCCATTTGCGATGTACACTGGGAACGGTGAAATTTTTCGTTAGGTGTGCATTGATTATTTCCTTGTATTCTGCATTAAATGGTTACTGTGCATACTTAAAATTTAGCAGCAAACAAAACTTTTGAGCGCCTTTAGGTGTCTGTAGTAGACAAAGGATTAAAATGCTAAATGAGAAATCATATGCAAATTAAGACGTAGAATTATTTTTCTTCCACATTCCACGCATCGTTAGGTAATTCTAAATTTGATATATTAATTAACGTCGATCTTTAGAATCTGATTAAATGATGACTCTCAGTCACCGTTTGCTTCAATGCTGTAACTCAAATAACGAATGATGATAATTATATGAACAACTATACGCGAAATATCGAAATAAAATAATTCTATACGTTCATTTCTCGCACAAATTCACGATTTTCTTTTTTCATTTTGGCATAAAGAGTATCAGCGAGTTTATGAAAATCTAAGAAAAGCTTCGAATTGCTGTTCACGACGAAAAAGTCTTCGAGTTCAAAGGATTAGGAAAGATATCGAACAATGTTAAGATGTTTAAAATCGACAGTACCAATTCCACGTTTAACGTGATAGGAAATGCAATTGGTTGTCCAAATTATTATCCCTGTGCACTGGAAAATTTTCTCGTTATGAAGATATAACAATTCGAAGCTTTTCTTATATTTTTCTTATCTCAGTGATACCATTTATGTTAAAATAAAAAGAGAAAATCACGTGTATTTCGTTTCAATATTTCACGTGGAGTTATTTCTAATCTAGTACTATCTCATACTCGTTACTCAGGCTTCCAGGTATTGAAACAAACAGTGACTGACAGCGAGAGTTGCCTCTCGAGTGCAAAGGGTTAATTAATCCCTAGGTCGACTATGCGAGCGGATTTATGCCGCGATTAATTTCGACAATCCGCATTCCACCGCATTTTCCCTCAAGATCGAGTTTGTGGAAATCTCGCGTCTCGGAAAGGGGACTGGTATAAATTACTAAAGTACCATACGCGGCTCGCAGGATAACGCAAATCGCCATGGGCGAGTGGAGCAAACGCGCGTTACGAGCCCCTTCGTCCAGGACGTTTATCCTTACGTAATAGGGCGAGCAAACGAGCGACAAACGCGGGACAAGGCGGTCGTGCCGAACAAATGACCGCGATCTATCAGGCCCGCGATCTCTGGCACGGTGTTCCGGCCGGATCTCGAGCACGCGTTCCATCCTCGCAGGGTTTACAGTGCGCTACACTCTCGTAATATCGGATCACTTTCACGGGGAAGAAACCGTGAAACGAGGTCGTTGGCTCCCACGGTCTTACGTATAGATCCGTGGATCCCTTCCCTTCTTCCTTTTCGTTTCGCTTCTCCCGGTTAGCGTTAAACGCTGTTACAGTATCGAACCGAGACGAGTCCCGGCGTCCGTTCTTCCGCGTCCAACGCGCGTGTAGCCGACTGCCAGTTCTCTGCTCGGGGAACACGCGTAGGCGTGGATGTGCAGCGTCCCACGGAAACGAATTCCCGTAGTTTACTTAGCGCGAGTTTCTTCGTCCACGACGCCTCTTCTCTTTTGCGAGAATTTGAATTACGCGTTGGGTAAATTTTTCGTACAGTTAGCCACTTGCGCTACCAATAAACTCACAGACGCCTGTGTCAGAACGGTTTCTATGACTGCCTGACGACGTGTGTACCACGTCGTTGGCGATTCTGGGATAAAAGCATTACGACGTGCGTGACACGTCTTTCTAGCGCAAGTGGCTAAGCCTTTCACTGCCACACCGAAATCACACGTTTTGCCCAATGCAGCGTTTATCTTATTGACGGTCACGGGTGACTACCGTGACATCATAGGGAAGATCGTGGTTAGTCATATGTGACCAAGATGGCAGTCAAAGTGTTAAAGTATATCGACTATCTTTTCCGCGGTTCTTCAAATGCCCTTATAGTACAGGTAGCCCTCCTACAACACGGCATCCTATAACACGATTTCTAACACGATAAGAAAATTGCGAAAACCTTTGTACAGCACTATACTTCTACATGAGCAGTGACGACGAAGAAATTTATTAAATTAAAGTTGCATTAAATTAAAATAATATTTTTTTTTTGTTTTGATTTGTATATACATTTATATTTTTAATAAAAATTAAGTTGTTTACGTAGAATTAAAAAGAAATTTGTTTTTAGTAAATTTTCGGAACGTAATCCCCTTTTTGTACTGTGTCTAGGTCTCATACAACACGGTTTTACGCAACACGGCATTTTCTGGGAACCTATCTACCGTGTTATAGGAGGGTTACCTGTATATTTTTTTAGAAGAATTAACTGCCCCGTCAATCGGGATCTCACATTTTATATCTTAGTACCCTATCGTCTTTTTCGTCTTCGCAGGGGGCACGCGTCGATGGTTCACGAACCAGATCCCCCTGCGTCATTTGTGACTGGGCATCGAACACTCTGCACCTTTGGAAGTCAGCACATATTCTTCTGTATTGTTTCCCATTGGCCCCGAATATTCTCGATCCTTCGAGGTCCGCGATATGATAACGTACATATGTACTTAACACGTTCCTCAACTAGGTACCGAACATCGTCATACGTATACGCGCACCTACTGCTCACACCGGTATACACACAGAGTGGTATACAGAGTGAACCCGTAATCGTCGATTCGAGTGTACGTCCGCGCTGCTATGGCGTCTCGCTCGTTTCCTGTCCGCGCGATCGCACGGATATATCCCGCGGTATCGATGGTGAGCGAGACACGTCGTCCCTAATAATGCACGGTTGCAAGGTGGCGTGACGAATTAAATGGGAGAAGGAAATATCGGAGGCAGACGGTTGTGGAAGTCGTATAGCAAGGTTCTTCGCCACCGTGCCCGGCTATTTCCTTTCGATGTACCGCTACACCGGATGAATAAAGCTCGCGAGATCTCTATCTGCCTTGGGTAGCGGGGAAAGAGCGCATCGGACATCGCTAATTATTCCATCGATCGTACGCCACCGATATCCTTTACCGATTTCACGCCGGTCTACCGTGCGAAATTACGGATCAAAAACGTCCTTTAATCCTCGGATACCTGTGCTCCCTCGTTGCGCACGTGGACTAATTAGCGTCCACCCCGGGCTCGAATCTGTCGGAGGAATCAATCAGCGAGATGGTCGAGTTCCCGTATAAAGGGATCTCTCTATCGCGTCGGTCTCTCATAGTTGGACTAGCGTAACTGCGTCCCGCGTGTAATAAATTTGCTTCGATACCGTTTCCCTGAGTGTATGAGTGTTTGACCGTGTATGACCATGTATGACCATGTATGACCGTGTATGAGTGTATAATTGTATATGAGTGTGTACGAGTGTATTACCATGTATGAGAGTATGACCGTGTATGACCATGTATGACCGTGTATGAGTGTATAACCGTATATGAATGTGTATGAGTGTATTACCGTCTATGAGAGTATGACCGTGTATGAGTGTATAACCGTATATGAGTGTGTATGAGTGTATTACCGTCTATGAAAGTATGACCGTATATGAGTGTGTAACCGTGTATGAGTGTATGACTGTGTATGATTATATGTCCTGTATGGTCTCCGTTTGTTTGTGTTCGCTGTTTATTTGCTTCTCCCATAGGATATACCTCCGATTTCTTCCTTTTGGTCGCAAAGTGGTATTTCACGACATTTTTCGTGAGTGTATGGCCGTGTATGAGTGTATTGCCGTGTATGGTCTTCGTTTGTTTGTGTTCGCTGTTTATTTGCATCTCCCATAGGATATATCTCAGATTTCTTCTTTTTGATCGCAAATATCGTGGTGTTTCACGATATTTTTCGTGAGTGTATGACCGTGTATGATCGTATAGCCGTGTATGGTCATCGTTTGTTTGCGTTCGACATTTATTTGCGTCTCTCGTAGGATATACCTCCGATTTCTTCTTTTTAATCGCATCCTGGCGTTTCGCGACATTTTTCGAGGACACTTGACGTATTTTTCATTCGCGTATTTCGTTGTTTGTCAATTACATCTCGCGTTTGTTCGCTAAATTTCGCTTGCGGTTTATTCGTTGCTGGGTTTGTTTGTGCCGTCGCGTGTTTGTCTTTCTCATATTCTACATTTCCATCCTCATTTGCACTTGGCTGTTCGATTACGCTGTTTGTTTGTATACTTTGCAGTTTTTAGTCGTACGCGCCGTTGTTTGCTCATTGTATTTTATGCCTGTTCTCTGAATCGGGATTACGGCTTGTTTGCTTTTCTTATTTGTTCAAATCGTTATCTATCTACGTTTCTCATAATTCCTCTCCCTTGCTCATAGTTTATCGTTCGATAACATTGTTTGCCTATCAGTTTTGTTCCCCCCGTTCGCACGGCTCATTGTTCCTTTATTACATCTCACGCTTGTTCCCGGAATCGCATTTACATTCGCGTCTTTATATATTTACCCTGCTCGTACGTCATATTTATAATTCACTTTCTATATCTCGATATTCGAGTACAATTTTTGTATATGCATATTCCGCATTGTTCGCTCGTGCACTTGGTTATTCATTTGTCATAAGTCACGCTTGTCCTTCGAATTGCATTCACGATCGTTTAAACAAACCTCGATATCCCTGACAAGGCAATCTCACAATCGCATCTTCTCGATAAAAATCTCTTACTGCGGATTAAGAAGGATTAATCCAAGCTTTCCAATTTTTACGAAAAATTCTTACCTCCGCCATTGCAAAAATTTACTCGAACCTCGAGATACGCAAAAAAATGTAAAAAGTATGAAAAGAAGATTCAGGCGAGATTTTCTCCTCGGGAAAGGAGCGAGGCGATACAGGATCGAAGGTCACCGTTCGCCTTTGGGGATAATTTTCATCCCGAGCGCGCGCGCGCTCTCTCACACGAAGTCGAAACGGCCGAGGAGCACGCACACGGTGCTCGCGCGCGTTCGCACGACCCGCGTTCCTAGAACAAACCCCAGTTATGGGTTTCTGTAAACTCGAACAGGTAATTCCATTAACGGACCGCGGGAGTGGGTGTGTTTGCGGCTGTACCCGCGGGCGTGTTCGCGCGAGCGCTCTGCCGCGCACGTGTGTTCGTCCAGAGGCGCACGGTTTTACAGTTAACCGAAGAATTTTTGTGGGAAAACCGAAGCGCGTGATCCCTCGTGGATCACGTTTTAGGGACGAGTCGTGAGTTATGCCCGTCGCGGCACCACCAAATATGGATCGCCACCAGTCACTTTCGTTTATTGCTCCACCGTTTTACGGCCACGTCCGCCGAAAAATACCGGGATCGTTTTAAATTCAGATCGGTTGCGACCGTTTCTCGTAATTTTAAAAAAGGTCTCCGAGTGAACACGATTCTTTCCGTGGCTGATTGCGCAATCCTTAACCCCTTGGACCTTAACAGGATCTGTAATGTACGAGTAACAGTGCTGTACGTTTTAATTTCTAGCAAACGTTCGTCTTCGCTTCTAAAGGTTTATGCTATCGCGCATATTTCGAACAAAAGTTTCGTCGTTATAATATTTTAACGTCCCGTACAGCGACTTTTTACGTTACATACGCCTGCGGGTGCATCGTTTATGTCCATCGGGTCGGCGGGGTTAATCGTTGACGCATTAGGGTTTAGGAGGATTTAGGACACCGTTTTATTCTTGTGCATTTCGATGCGCCATCATCGAGCAAGTTTCGTACGAGTCCTCGAGTAACGTTAATTCAGGTTAATTCGTATTAACCTGTTAGACTTCCGGTGAGAATATGGTCGAGGCGCGCAGCGTTAAGCGAGGAATAATGTTCGTTGCGGGAATACAATTTTTTAAAAAGTCGATAGATGGGACTGAGAGAATTTATTCTAATACACGATTGTTAGTTGATGTGGTATTTTATTAATAGCGTTAAGGGGGTTATAACGAAAAGGGATAGTAATCAGTGAAAACAGTGGAAAACTGTATAGATCTTTATTGAACGGGTGAACGGTTAGGACTGATCTGTTTAGGGTCACGCAGGTCACAGGACGTCTCCAGAAAACAGAAGACAAAAGACGAAACGCAGGGGAAGGAATCGCCCCCATATCGCTAGGATGTAGAGTTTACTTTACTAACTAGTTTCTACTACAACAAATAATTTGCAATGGACTGGTTAACTTGGAGTCATTAATATATTTTACTAGTCGAGGCACACAGATCTTTACACGATATATTCTCTCTCTTAACACATGGTCGAATACTGACTCTGTAATTCCTATGTCTAAGAAGGTTCGAGACAGACAGACTCACACGTTACGTCACATAACAACAAAAGACACGTGTTTACACGAATAGAAGGAAGTTGTCGCGATTGTATCTAAATCCAACACCTTGCACTATTTTCACGAGTCTGACTCGTGATGAAAATTTTAGGCCAAACTTGAATATCACGAGTCTGACTCGTTATCGACGTTTCGGGCCAAACATGAATATCACGAGTCTGACTCGTTATCGACGTTTCAGGCCAAACACGAATATCTCGGGTCTGACTCGTGATCTTAATCTCAAGTGAAGTAGGAATATCTCGATTTGGCTCGTGGCTATCTCTCATTCGGTCATAAGATGTGTTTCAAATTCCGACACTCAGACTCCGCTGTTTGGAGCACAGTACACAGGTTTGGCACGGCTTTTTCCGAATTTCAGCGTAGTGCAAGGGATTAAGCATCATGCTAGATTTCTGCTAATCTTTAACAATTGACAATTTTATTTTAACTTAAATTTAATTAATCACGTTTTTATCTTAGACAGACGAGCAATTAATTCAGTGCTCGTAAATCCACACGCTCGCGATCTCTTCGTTAATTTTAACAGACAATTAATCGAATGGATTAACCGTGGTCTGTCAAGTGGTTTTACCGAAGGTGGTTGGAAAAAAATTAATAGCCTACCCTGCGGGTATGAGTTATTATCCGCCACCATTAGCGCAATTTCCTCGGCGAACACCGCGGACAATGAATCTTACACTCGAGTAACACATACCCGTAGCACTGGAATCGAACTGCCATATAGAGATGCTACGTTTAACCTACAACACACGCGTGACAGCGAAACTCTATAAAATCGATGATTTAGCTCCGCCATCCAGCGATACAAGCAATTCGATCCGCTGCTCGCGTGTACCCGCAATTCGAATACTTTGTCAGGGGACAATTGTATCGCACACGTTGGACGGCTGACATTTCTGTTGAATTGCGAAATTGCCGTCGGCTCCTTATTGTTTCGCGGTTACGGTCTATCGGAGTGGCTCACCGACCGCACGAAACGCGATAGAAGCCAGAGAGGGAAACCAGGTAGAGCTAGGACCAACCGGTGGAAGGTCGATCGTCCTTGATTCGAATTAAGACGCGGGCTAATCGCGAGCCGGAGGACCGGCGCGATCCGCGCGCCTACTCGCGTGCTACACGCGGCGCGTCGGGATCCACGGCCGACGGTTTCTTCCGCGCAGTCGAAACGCAGCACGATCCTTCAATTATCGCAAGAAATGCCGTTACCGATGATAATCGCGCTCGTGATCGACTCGCTTTATGCCGTTTCATCCTTCGCCTTTCTTTCCCGTTAACGATTTCGTCGACCGTTATTTTTGCTCGCGCGCTTCTTCCGAATGGTAACCCTGCTGCCGGTGGCACGGCCGAAATTGCCCGAGAACACGAACGAATCGAACGTGGTCTAGGATCGGAGATGCTTGGAATCCCGCGACTGGAGCGACGGAGCTTTGTCGGAGTTTTCTTGCTTGGATACGGGCGGTCGAGACGGAATATACGGGGTATATTCGGTGGAATAGAAACCGGTAAATCACGGAGAGGTAGGAAAAAGCGCGCGTGACGAGGAAGAGTGAAAGACAGCGTCGTAAATGGAAGCGAGTGGCCGGGGAGTAAAAAGAGGGCCACCGGTTGGCAGGGGAAAAATCGGCGGGTAATCTCGGACGTTAGGAGGAAGGAACGGTGTTCTGGTGTGCGGCGCGACCGAAGGAAATCGCATTGCCACGGGGATCGTTAACGCCGCTTCGCTCTCGGGCCTATTACGCGGTGGCGGCGATGGCGATGGCGATGGCAGCGGCTGGTCGGTCGGCGGTCCCGACGCGATTCCGAAAGGACAAGCGTGCGCGAACGAGGAGCTGGCTGTGCGCGCAGTCCTCCTAGGCTGAAAAGCGAACGGCACGCCTTGAAAACGGCATTCGAACCATGCAAATCGTCGTGATGGCCTCTAAGATCCGCGGCATCGGGGTCGTGCGAACCGTAAACTCTGATACGGACGTAAAGTAAGACTGCTTTTCGAGCAGTTTAAAGACGTCGTGCCGGCCGACTGACGAAGGAACGGGTCAACCTTTCCGATCTGCAAATCGGCACGACTCGTAAAACTCGTTCAAGCGGCGTGAACGCCGTGCCGACCACGAGAGCGGCTCCAATCCCGTGCAGACCGTAAATCCTAATACTCGCGGGAGGAAAGAGGGAGCGAGGGACGAAGGAACCCGTGAGGTCGTCGTAGGTGGCGAGACGATTTCTTTGTGAGCTCTTC
>NW_016910923.1:415746-431601 GCF_001483705.2 Eufriesea mexicana
CTTCCGACCGCTTCTCCTGGCCGTTTAAGTCCTCTTCCTCCGAGTAGCGACGCGATGGCGGCCGCCGCGTCGGCGGCGTTCCTTCTTCTGCTGCCTCCGCCACGGCCGCGGCTCCGGCAGATCGCCTTTGATTTGCGAAACATCAATCTTCGTAATTTATTGCCGGTCTCTGTCCCGGTGTGGCAACGTGGCCGCCTATCGACGCGAGGAACGCGATTCTCCGACCATAGTGGAACACGGGACGACCGCCGCCATGGCCGATCGATTCGGGCCCCGACTCTCGATTCCACCGTAATTTCGGTTACTCGTTACCGCGCGAGTAATCGCCAGGCCATTTACGTTCCGCCGCGATTCGCAGCCGGTGTCCGAGCCTCGGCGCATTAGTTAAGTAAATTTATTCACCGTTCACCGTTGCTGCAACTGTATTTTCGCCGGGCCAGCTTGTCCGACGCCGGACAGTTCGAGGATGCCGATGACGAACGCTGTCACCTTTGAACCCTTTTGCATAACGGTGACGAATTTTTGGCATTCGCCACGGTGACACGCGGCGGGCTTTACTGTTCTGCACCTTGAAGGTGACAAACGAGTTCCACCGGCCGTGCATTTTTAAAGTAGTCTCTCTCGGGCCCGGTTATTTTTAACCAACAACGTCACCCGTCCGCAGAATACGCGAAACGTACGTAAACGGACGCGTCGATCGTTTCGCCGATTCCTGTACCAGCGACGTGTAATTTGCCCCGCCGTGTTCTCCGCGATGCAATATCAATAACGCGATATACAATACGGTAACGAGCGTGGAACGAGTCGATGGACTGGAAGGACCCAGTCGCTCGCTTCTCGAACGCTCGTTCCTGGATCGTTTCTGCTTCGGGTCATAGGAATTTCGAGGACCACGAATATATGTGTATGATTGCTGGTTACCAGGTGGTCCCGAGAAATGACGCCTCGTCCTTACATTCGAAGCATCCAGTCGAGCCGACCGTACCGCGTCTCGGCTTACCACCCGTACATCTGGCTGGCCCTGGAGTACGGGCCCCGCGACGCTCGATCGAAAAACCGTGCAACTTTAAAAGAAGAAACCTGCACGCTCGGCGTGGCTGATCGTCAGGGCTCGTTAAGTCACGTGGAAGTTCGGTGTTGAGTTTCGAAAAATTTTCTACAGGTGGTCCCTCGCCAAAAAAGACACCTCGAGAATAACCGAGGAACCAGCTCTTGCTTCGCGAGAATAAACCCCCTTTTCACCGGCTCCATTCCTCGGAATAAATTCGTCTCGTGGCCTCGTGGACTCTGTTCATGCTAGTTTCTACCTAGGCATCCGTTTCGATATCGAACCGTCTCACCAGGTGAGCGTCACGATTCGATCCGCCACTCCGGAATTCTCCCCTCGGGAGAAACTTCCGGATTCATCACGGTGACTCGAGCTTTCGCTTTCTCCCTTTCTCCTCCAGACCCAACCTCTGTCAGCTATGAACCCCAAGGGTTTCTCCTAGTTTCTCATCCCAGACTTATCTCTCCGGGCCGCTTTTCCTCGACTCTCGTCGAGCCTCGCCAGCCAACCAGCCAGCCAGTTGGTCTGCGCTGGATAATCGTTGGAAGCTGTGAACCGAGCGGAGAAGGATCGGTCACGAGCGAGGTCGTGGTCGTCCAGGGTACGATTCGAGATCTGGGCTAGGTGGAGGCGACGTACGGGACCGGGATGCATCTTTTTCGAGGCTCCGTCTCACGCACGCCGAGTCTTCGTGCGATCTCGTGCACGACTTCGTCTTTCCCCGTTCATCGCGCGGGTTAAGTCGGCTTCGTGTTTGCTACTTGGCTGCTGCACCGTTACCTAACCTCCAGCATTGGGACGCGCGCGTATCCAACCACGCACTCGTCCTCCTCGCTGAAGATCGAAGCATCGCTCGCTCAATGAGACACTGGAAGCCTGCGGTTGCTGCGTGGAACAACAGCTTCCATCGCTCACCTTGAACCTAGCGCGCGGGTTCAAGTGGCCGGACCATCTACCGTGAACGACCGCAAGAAGCGGCCATCATTGTGATCGAGCGTTATCGCCTCGACGAGGTCACGGTACCCGGTACTGGGCCAGCTCAGTCAGGCTGTCCGTGTGTGGATTTATCTGATAATGCCAGGCTGTTATTGAGTATATCGCGAGGGCTGACACCGAGTAGCAGGACTCTGCCACAAGTCCAATGTTTGGCGAGTGTGACGCCATTTTTGCGTCTTACTTCCTCCTAGTCTGCTAGCCATGGACGAATAATAAATTTCCAGCATCGATTGTTTGATCTTCGCCATTCGGGGGTCGAAATCCGCCATTGGGGACTATCTCGACGCTCCATCTGTCCTAATTACTGTCAATCGCGGGTGCGAGTAAATTGGACAAAGGGACAGACGCGTTAGATGTACCTTAGTCGACTTGGTCGTGGACCACGATTAACCGTTTGAGCACGTACGTCACATAGCACCAACAAGTGCTATCGCGAAGATTGGGATTTTTCGACATAAAATTAAACAAGCGCTATCGCGCCGTTTGGACTCCGTCGCACTCGATCAAGGCAAGCGTTATCGCGCTGTTCGGGTTTTTTCGACCGTGTTCTTCCAAAAGCCTCTGGGACTCAAACGGTTAATGCACAGAGTCTCGTTTATGACGTCTGTGCTACACCTGTACTCTGCTGGATAACACGAAGGTTAACCGTCGGATTTATATTCGCATTTTCGTACCTCGTAAATTGCATCGCTTTCGTAACATTTCTAACTATCCAGTATCGACAATTACCAATTCAAATCCGTCGTAACAATTGCTAGCTTAATAGGGCCTAAACGCGCGTTAAGGATACCTTTCATAGCAGTCGAGGTTAGCTCCGTGTGCAAACTACGAGAACGGAACGCAGCGTTGACAAAGGTTCCTTGCCTGGAAGGAGCTGGTGGCATCGACCAAACGATGGCAAAAGACTGCCACGGAAGTGTATATCGATCGGTACCTGGAACGATAACCTTTGCCAATTGCGCAAGTTTGCACGGATTATACGAGTACGCGACGGTGGCGAGCGTAATTGCGTCGACGGCGACGTCGCGTTCGATCGACAGGGTACACAGGCGCACCGTGCCACGCGAGGACAATGGGCCGGTGGAACCAGAGGTTGCGTAACGAGCAGCTTGGCCTGTAGAATTATACAATTAACGCATAACTGTTCCCCGATCGATCTTCCTGGCATCTCAATTGACGGGTACACGTTTTATCCACTTGTGACACGGCTACCGCTGACGAGGTAGCCTTCGGCTGAGGCCTATAGGCTTGGCAGCGGATGAAGACGTCGAGGGATAGGCAGCGTTCGAAAGTTGGGACTCACAGACAGGATCCTCGAATCGAAACTGTACCTATCGCGCGCCAGGAATCTGTCGGGCTTAATACGTTTTCGATTAGGATCGACAGAGTTCGCGGCAGGAAAGTCGAACGCAACCTTGCGAGTCCACGACCTCGTAATTCATAGCGAAAACGATCGCACGCCGGGTATCCGTGGATCGATTCGCTCGTACCTTGCACGGGCCAGGGTCGAGCCGCGAATCGTGCAAGGATTTACCGCTCTATCTGCCCTTTTCGAGCTGCAATTTCGCTCGGATCGGCTGAGCGAAAAGCCCAGGCTACTCGGACGCATTGTTAGAACTCGGACGGATCTAATTTCCGTTCTCATTAACGTTTCGATTATTAGAAGCCTGTTCGACGGAGAACCCGGCGAAGAGCCGGAATGGCCGTGATGTTCGTCGAGATAATTAACCGCTTATGCTATTGAATTGGATCGCGCGAGCAGATGGAGGTACCGTTTATAATGCGGCACGGCCTATCCACAGCTGATAATTGCATCAACGATTCTGTAATGATAGAATAAGTAGCCTGACTTGTCCTTTTTACCCTCTTTCTTCCCCTTTGCCGTGGCTTATCTTCATCTATTGTGCACTTGGTCGATTCATGAACTAATTAGGCAGTCACCGAGAGTCCCTTCATTTCGCGCTCGTAAAGCGACATTTCTTGTTAGCCACGCAGCCGATTAAGCGATCGTGTTGCGCTAACTAGATATTGTTACACGGTCTAATTAAACCTGTAATTGCGGATGTGATTTATCGACGAGCCGCGTGTACCTCTAATACCAACCGGTGGATAGGGGCACCGAAATGCATCACGCTCGGCACATCCGTGATAACGGCGGCCGCCATTTCGTTACCGAGGCAGCTAGCGAGGCAAGCAGAGACGAGCTGCCTCGTTTAACCATCCCACCGCCTAGAATAATTTGAACGCTTGCAAAATATCTGCTTTTTAAAACCGTTTATCTTATTTACTCAACATTCCGTGCATGACAGCCTCGACCTTATCCGCCGCCTCGGTCCGACTCTTTTTCACCGCCGCTTCCGAACGTTTATATAACTGTATCGCGTCTTTGCGTGGTAATTGCGCGTTATCTTTTACATTTTGCCCGTGCTCTACGTTCCGTAGCTACTCTCCAAAGTCGTATAACAGCGTTCCCTCTTATTGCGCACCACCAGCAGCAGCCCGTTGTTCCCTGGCGCAAAAAGAACCTCTCTATCCCGGATCTCTCGTTCGCATACCTAACCTAGCCGAATGATCCATGCGGGTCGTCGTTGGATTCCTAGACCCCGGTACCCCGCGTCTCTTCCACCCACGCCTGCAATCTCCACGGATTAAATCGCGTCCTGTCCACCGCCAGCACCAGGAAGAATCTCGACCCCTGTCGCGACGGCTCCTTTCGTGTCCCCGACTGGCCCAGACGATTGCGAAAGTAACCTTTGCGGTGCCAAGAGGTCGCCAGCGTCGCGTGGCGCCACCGGGGTGACGCCGAGGTCAGCCATTGGGCCCGTTCGTGGGCGTTTTCGTGCTTCGCGGTCGCGAACCGTGCCAGCCCCGTTGCTCTCGGTTATCCGTTCCGCGGATTATCCGGCGTTCTAGGTCACGCTAGGCGCCGCGTTCGCGGAATGCAATTATATTTTCGCGCTTCAAGGGCGAAAGGAAAGAGCCGCCCGCGGTCTTCCTCACGCCGTCGCTCCTCTCTTCCTCCGCGTTTCTTGCCTCCCTTCTCGCCCGTCCCCTGCCGTTGCTGCTCCTCGGCGTGGTAACGGTAATGGTAAGCGGCGGGATTTACGAGCGCCGATTCACCGGCATCGCGATGCCTTTCGCGGAAATCGCGGGAACGTCAAGTTTCGTGCGGTTTTTGCGAGCCCCGCTCTCGAAGCCCGCGTAACGATCCTCCGATAGGGACAAACGTTAATTAGCCGTAAAACGTAGCCGGCGGCGGTGAGGCCGACGGGCCCCTGTTCGGGCCCGTGCAATTATCCCGGACGTGTAATGGATGTAAGCGTTGCCCGGAGCTGGCGATAACGTTGAACGGACAATCGATAAACCGTGACGCGCGAACCTCTGTCGCGGAGGGACAAAAGTCAGCAAGAAACTGGTAGCAATTTGTTGATCGTCGGTTAGAGCTAATCTCCGTTGTTGAACAAATTTGTTGCTGCTCCGCAGGCGTGTTGGTGGCGCGATCGTTTAGGGGTCGTTAGCGTTTTATCCCTTTTCCTTGCTATTTTTCACTTCCCTCCCTTTTTCTCCCCCTCTATGTTGCTGGGACCACTTCGCCGTTGCTGTATCGGACCAGAGTCCTAGCCTAGCGTAGCGCAGCATTCGAGGTATTTCATGGAAAGTCGACGGGAAGTCGCGACTCTCGTCGTTTGAAAGCTTCTAATCGGAGAGATTCATAGGCGTAAGTCATCGCTGGCAGGATACACGCGGATCGGAAAGGAAAAAGATCGACGTAGCTGCCTGCTTGTTCGTTTATTTAACGGTCCGAGATCCATTTATGCGATATAAAATTAGCGTGACGCTGTATAAAGAGGCACAGACGCATACGTAAACGCGTAAGTAAGCAGAACGAAAGCACGAGTGTGAGATAATAACAGAGGTAGAAATTATGAAAAGTGTAATAAATACAAGAACAAATTAGAGATAATTCACCGTGGAACGGCACTCTTGGGTTATTCATAACCTATTAATCATGGCCAACCGCTTTCGGATACTGTAAACTAACGGCAGATCGAAATGTTCTTTAACATTTTAAACGTTCCGATTTTATGACCGTGGAGAACGCGTCCATTCGAAAATATCACGCTAAATTTTTACCAGTTTTTATCAATTTTTACCAATTCTTCTACCTGTCCGAATCTTCGTCTTGGCCATATTTAAACTCAAATGGGGCCCAAACTTGGCCCAAATTTAGCTGAAAAGTATCTCAAGTCTAATCGAAACCCAATTCAAACCTAGTTTAGATTTACTACAGCGTACTCTACTTGTAAGCTTTCTAATCATCGCCTCCATGCATCGTACACCCCTGTAGGCGTCGCCACGAATATCATAGCACTGTCGTGACAGGTTCAAGGAAATTTTCGACTCTTGGACGGCCGAACGAAGGATTGCCCAAGTTTTTCCAACACGTGTAACGTCTTCATAACATCGGTGGCCCTGTCCCCCTCCCTCCGAAGGTTTTGTAGATTATCTGCTGGTTAAGGTGACCGTACGGTACCCGGTTTTAAAAAGTATACTGACCCAGTAACACGTGGGAAGATTTAGACACGCGAGCTCGTTTTATTCACGGATGCACCTAATGTTTCTTTGTCTCTCGGGGGCCAGCGTGACACGGTGTCGTAATGATTTCCAGGATTTCTCAGGCTGCTTTGTGGATTGCGATACGATTTTCACGTGCGAGCGGATGCCTTTTTCTGCTCACTCCCGGCAGCCTAATTGCCGTGTACACGCGTTAGAGCGAAATTAGCGCGCGCCTTGTGTCATCCTTACGGTACACGGAATTGTTACCGTCCCCCTTGGGATTCGTTCTCGAATATTCTTAAACGTGGCGCGACTCGGAAGGTGTCACTCGAAGATCGTGGCGATCGAACCGCGTGTGAGATGCGATCGAAGCGGAGAACGCGATAGATAACATGGGGTACCGTGTTTGAATGCCGGATGCGGGGTACCGTGTCTGAATAGCGGACGCGGGGTACCGTGTCGAATAGCGAACGAGGGGGGTACAGTCGAACACGTTGATAGAATTTGGGATGGCAGTGGAGTTAAAAAGGAAGGAACACTAATTATAGAAAGGCAACGCTTTATCTCTTTTAGTACGGAGGAGCTGGCCGCGGTTATACATTCCTGGTACGAGGAAGTTTTCCACAAGAGTGGTAACTCTTGGAAACCACGAAAACGTGTTTTGCGGTATTCATAGAAATCTCGAGCGTGATTGGCATTAAACTTTTCATTCGGACCGCGACAATCATCGATGACGTTTCGTGGATGCTGTCAATAAGCGACGGTAGTATCCAGAGAAGGTTTCATGGCCGCCGCCATTGCGCGGCAGTAGTACCGAAAGGGTTAATAATTGGCAACTCGATCGGTGTGTGCTGTACAACGATTGTTTAGAACAAAGGAATTTGGCTGGCGACCGACACGTACGCAATCATACATTAGCATGTAACAGAAAGAAAACATTTTAAAGATGTCTCGACTTGTGTCTTTAGAATTCCAACACACGCGAATCCAAATTTTCCCGCTGAAAGTTCGGGGTACCCCTCGAAGTGCAAATGCGTGAACAGAGAAAGAAGAAAGAGGCAATGACGCCGGGAGGATGTTTGCTCCGTTCACTCGATCTACTTAAACCGAAGTTGCTCTAGTCGAGTTCCGGATATTATGGATCATCGACGTCCTAACGATTTCTTTTGCCAGAAATGGCCAGAGCGATAAAGATCGCCATAAACGTAATAGGAACTCCGTCCAGAAACAGCACTGACCTAGGTACCCCGTATTTTTTCCCTCCAAATTAACCGTAAGTATAGCGGTCGCAGCTCTACGACTCTATAAATTAGCCAGATCGAGTATTAAACCGTGTCCGAAGATGCGTGAGAAACGAAAGCCGTCGTGAAAGACACGGGGGACGAAATGTCGCGGATGATATAGCGGGCCTCGCCAGTTAGCGTGTTTATCAGAGTGACGTGATCTCCGTGAAATTAACGCCAGGCTAATTAACGAGAAAGATTTCACGCGAAAGGCGCAGCTCGGAATAGGATATACGGTGTCGTTATTCAACGTCCCTGTGCCACTCGTTGCTGCTCCAGACTTTCGAAGAACGACAGTGTCACGGAAGATTAAACTAGATCTGAAAATGTTCGAATGGTATAACTTGTTCGAAAGGTACTCAAATGATTTCAACTTGTTCGAAAGGGACTCAAATATGCTTTCAACTTGTCCGAAAAGTATTCAAATGGCTTCAACTTGTTCGAAAGGGACTCAAATGGTTTTAACTTGTTCGAAAGGTACTCAAATATGGATTAACAGTACTACATCCATTAGATTAATCTATTCGCTGATCATCTAAGTTCTACAGCAATTTTAGAAACGATTCATTTTCTGATATTATACCAAGAACAGTAGCACAGGAAAGTGAAGAAGTAAAGGACAGTTCAGAAACTAAACTTATTTTAAAGGTACTCAAATATGGTTTCAATTTGTTCGAAAGGTACTCAAATATGTTTTCTACTTGTTCCAAAGGTACTCAGATGGTTTCAACTCGTTCGAAAGGTACCATTTTCTCCATATTTCTGTTGCTACGTAGAATAGAATTGTTATAGCCATTGCAGTTCAATAGAATTTGACTAGAAAATTCAATTACGTTGAAATTTTCGACTAATATCGTGGTGAGCTAATTTTTTTACATAAATAAGCTGCTACTACGATATATTCAAATATACCTGGTATATCGGTAATCCTGTAGCCTCCCATGCCAAACAGCTACTTTATCCGACATCCAACGTGCCAAGACGAGTCTAATTCTTCCTGCCATGCAGGAATTCGCATCCTGTTATCTCTTCCCTTAACCAAACGGCGTTTTTGCGAGGAGAATCGAAGCATTCATCATCGCGACGTTGTCAGAGCATGACACGCGGCGATCTAATCAAGAGGAAGCAGTCGTAAAGCCGAACAACGCCTCGAACGCGATGTCGTTAACTGCCCACGTGGGACAAGTTGGCAGGAGGTTGGGACGCGGTTGTCATCTTGTTCTTTGCTCGATTTCCTCTCTGCACAGGATGCTGCTGTTCCGAAGGTGTAGCCTAGAAAGCAACCGGCTAGCCAGAGGCGCACGGACGCGCCAGATCCATCGATCGTCTCGCGATCGTTCGGTCCCATCGTCGTCGTTGATCTCGGCAACGATCTGACCTTCCAGGCCAGAGCGGGGCCATAAGCGCGCGTCCACGGTGCTCCACGGAGACCCGCATTTCCGGCTCCTTCGCTGACCTCACGGAAAGACGACACGATCGTCCTCGCCGCTACGTGTCGATTTACGAGACGACCACGTTCCATATTCTCCGTTTCCGTGTGCGATGACAGGGCCATTCTTTCGTTCCAATGGAATTCGCTGAGCGGTAGTGTGTACGGGATATGCAGTCTCCAAGGAGCCACTGCGAATATGTTAGACGTCTAGATGCGTCGACTGTGTTCGTTGACCGGCAGATACAGATTTGGCGGGAAATTTGAATCGTATAATCGTTTAATTCTGAATATTCGAGGTACCACTGTAATTTATTCGTTAAACGTATTTACGTGGATACGTTCGAGCCCCCTCAGCCTTGTTTTCTCGCCTAGTTGACCTAATCGCCATGATCTCGGTAATTCTTCGGAACGAAGCACGTTATATTAAAACCCGGGAGCACCATTCGTATGGTTGTGTAACAGAAGCGATTTCTCATCGCGCTCGTCGCCGAGTGAAGCACAAAGAGCGAGATGAACCGGTAGTAAAAAGGACGGTCGTCGAGGTTGGGCCCGGTCCGTTTCAATATTTCAACGTCCCCGGCCGGCCGAAACGGGGGAACGTCAACGTGCAGCGTTATCTCCGTGAAACTAGTCACAAAGCTCATTTATCGTGACCGAGCCTCGTTATAATTCACGTGGACGGTGAAACACACAAAGCGGCGTGTTTTCACGCTAAATGCAGAGCTGCTAGTTACGATGGAAAGTAAACGGGGGAAGAAAGTAGCAGCCAAGTGCCATAGAATTTCAGATTCAGCTTCCTTGACCGGAACTACCGCGCGTTCGTCTCGCGCCGTGTCGCATTCCGCGCTCTTTATATCCGCTGCTCTCCTTTACACTTTCGAGGAAACATGGTTAAAAATTGTGAAACTCGGTTCGGAAACCGGGATACCGGCGAGTGACCAGGTTGCACTCGAGAGTTTCGCTCCATTCCAATCGGCGTTTCCGTCGATTCGTGTCACCTTTGTTCGCGACAGGCACGGTATTCCCGAAGAACAGAGCTGTCAGCCGATCGCCATTATGTTCTATTTGCGTGCCTCTTGCGCAAATCTTTTTAAACGTCAGTCTGGTTGCTTCTCCGTGGGCGGTATCGCTTCAGTCCTCGAGATTAGACACAGAAACGCAGC
The DNA here is from genome assembly GCF_001483705.2 of Eufriesea mexicana. Classification (NCBI taxonomy): domain Eukaryota; kingdom Metazoa; phylum Arthropoda; class Insecta; order Hymenoptera; family Apidae; genus Eufriesea; species Eufriesea mexicana. Next base: position 426,226 of record NW_016910923.1, read on the forward strand.
TGCATAATTCAATTCAATTCCTAGAATAGTCTGTCCACCGTCCGAGGTATCCAGCTTCGATCTTTATACGATTTTTCTTTCACGATGGGAGAAAAGGAGATTTGAATTCCTCCTCTCGTCGTGTACCCACTGTGCCACGGTGGTAGTCTTGCGGATACCGAAAGCATCGGACGTCGAGGCTCATTAACCGGCCATCTTGCAGGCACTGCATCCCTTTCCCGCGTCCTCGTAAAAGGAGCACTTCATTGCCAGGAAACGTAACGCGTGCGGTTTTCTGCTGGATATCGATTGCAGGTGTAGCTTACGATCCCGCTGATCGATTTCAAGCGTCCAGTTAGCACATGTCACTACCGTATGGCAGTAAAGCAGCAACGAACTGTCAAGTGAACGTGAGGTCGTGGCAGTTACAGGTCCTCGAGAAAAATTCCTCGATTCACTTTCCGTTTTACGACCGAAGCTTTCCCGGTACCAACGCAGCATACGATTATCGCGATTTTTACGTGGATTTTATATTTTTTCTTATCTAAGTCGCGAGAGCATATGAACCGCGTCAACACGATTTCTCCGATTTCGGAACTTTCTTTTGCGTCGAGGAGTTTCGAAATCTCCAGATACCCTTCTCCCATAAAGCAAAGCGTTTAATCGCGGTCACAGGGGCGATCGTTCCGCGATCTCTCGATCCCCGGCAACGTTGTTTGCGTTAAATAAGCGTCAGTCGGTTAACCGCGTAATTATCTTGACGACGTGATTAACGTTCGCCTCGGTTGGCTGAATTTTCCCTTGTTAGAGATTCAGGAAGTTCACGGATCACCCTGACGCGTAACCATCGTGGAATGCCGTCCAAGTCGAAATAGACCTTCCGATATCACTGACGTGTATGCTCTTCCTCCTTATTGATACCGATTACCGGCACTGTGTTTTGACGTAATGATAGAACATCGAGGTTTACGACGGCCCGTAATACGCGAGCTCGCGTATCGAATGTTGCACCTGGTCATCTTGCTCGTTTTTGCCCTCGCGCGATTAATATCTTCTTCAGTCGAAGGGCTCCGTGGCACCCCGCGATACCTCATGCCGTCGGTGTTTAATCTTAGATAAAGTATCTGCCTTGCTTCCATTCGCCGGGATCGATTCGCTTTCCTTTCCCCTTTCAGGCTGTGCCCGTAAGAGTACTTAGGCAACGAACTTTGCCTACAGACCAACGGAACCTGTCTCGGATTCCATTTTCCTAAACGGAACTCGAACCGCGCCATTATCGTCCGAGACATGCGGCACAGGGACGTACGCGCAGGTATTCCAACTACCCGAGTTCTAAATCTTTGCCAAACGAAATACGCGGGTACACCGAGCTTGAAGGTAAAACGTTAAAATAGGACGTTAGGAAAATTCCGGCGAGTGTAGAGTTGGTAGAACTTTGAATGCGAATGTTTATAGAATAATTTAGATTTTTGGGATTTAATGGTTTAATAATTGGGAGTACCAACGCGAAATAATTTGCAATAATTTATTTTCTTGGAATACCTTTGCCAGGATCGCGAAAAATAAATTTAATATTCCATAGATTGTTTCTTCTTTCATTTTGGAATTTTGGGATTTAATAATTTTATAATTGGGGGTACCAACGCGAAATAATTCGCAATAATTTATTTTCTTGGAATACTTCTGCCAGGATCGCGAAAAATAAATTTGATATTCCCTAGATTCTTTTTTCTTTCATTTTGGAATTTAATAATTTAATAATTGGGGGTACCAACGCGAAATAATTCGCAATAATTTATTTTCTTGGAATACCTTCGCCAGGATAGTAAAGCCTGTTTCTTCTTTCATTTTATCCACGTGTCTGACATTAAATTGGTAGAACTTTGAATGCGAATGTTTATAGAATAGTTTAGAATATTGGGATTTAATAATTTAATAAGTAGGTACCAACGCGAAGTAGCTCGCAATAATTTATTCTCTTGAAATACTTTCGCTACGTTGACGAAAAATAAATTTCACATTCCCTAGATTGCTTCTTCTTTTATTTTATCCACGTGTCCGACATTGAATTGCGAGTATCTCCAGGTGCAATATTATTTCAGAAATTCGAGTGGAACGTTCGTATTTCACTCGTTGGATGTTCGACACACGGCCATTGGAATACCATCGCAGCAAAGGATGGGTACGCGTTTGAAGAGGACTCCTCCTGTTCTCGACAGGCGGAAATCGTTACGGTCGTCCTCCAACGTCCTCGAGTACCGCGCGTTATCGAGACCAGGCTTTTCCTCTCGTCTTAATTACGAGGTGATCCGCCGAGTCGGAATACGGTCGTAAGAACTGAAAGTGTCGCGAGCGTATCGAGAGGCTGGAGGTTTACGGCCGCGGGATTTTTGTCGTCGCGATACGAGAAACACGCGGCCAGGAGAGTTATTTTTCCGTTCGCCAGAAGTCGTCCTTGCGCCGTTATTGCGCCACAGGATTTTGTGGCCGCGGTCGTGGACGAGGAACTCGGGTATAAACATTTCAAGAGGCACGCTTCCCTCGCGGTGGACGCTGCTTTACGATTGCACGGACATACCCCGGGAACCTTGAATGGCGGATCTGAGCGTAGGCCAGAGAATATACCCCGATGCGTTGTGTTTTATTATGGAAACGCGTAAACGCGTGTCTCGTTCTGCTCTTCGTCGTCGCCGTCGTCGTCGTCGTCGGCTCGGTCACCCGCCTACACTTGGCGCGCGAACTGGTTTACGTAGCCGGTCGGAACCTCGAAACGAACCAGCCGGAACAAAAGCGAAATCGCCAGTGCTGGCTGTTGCCGACCATGGACGTGTCGGGACAGATGGCTAGACCAGGCGATTACGTTAAACGTCTCAAGTCCGATGCCTTGGAATGCTAAACGGTTTTCATCGCGAATCGGCTTTCGACTGGCACGGGAATTATAGACGATAGCTAGAGATGATAGCTAGAGAAGGGAAAATTGATTTTACCTTCGTCTATGACAGAGGATAGTCGTCCAATTTATGCTCCGAGATTAGTATCTTCTCGGTGCTATCTGTATACTGCTGGTCTCGAGTATTAAGACACCCGGTATATTCGTAGAAATGGGTTAGGTTTGGAAAATTTAGGCGAATGTCTCGACGATTCTCGTTTATTGATATTAATGACAATGGAAATTTAACTCCTTGCCTTACGATTTAAGATTCCACGGCTCGGCAAATTTGTCTTAAGTTGTACCAATCCAATAGCCTAGGTTATGACACATTAACAAACCATAGGCGTGACACGTGGTGTTTATATTTGACCCGGTCGACGTACCACGTTCCAGGCCCGTGATAGTCACTTTTGACCCGACCGATGTACCACGGGCCGGGCTCGTGATAATCAGTTTTGGCTCGAAAACCTGACCACGAGCCTCACACGTGGTTGTAGACCAAAAAATTAAGAACCACAGATTGAGACGTCATTTGGACGGAACAGTGACGAATTTTATTATCATATCGTGTGTAAGTTCTGTGACAAAGTTGATAAAAATCTCTGTAGTTATTCTTTCAAGGTATGAATTTTAATATCGTCATCAATAGGAATATCATCGTACTAATTACGCTTTCCATCCTTAGTAAAGTAATTCGTCACTGAAGCATTCGTATATACGTTCAATGTGTTGAACATTCCGTAATTCACTGTGCGTTAGGAAAGTCGACGGCCACGTGGGTTATGTAATGGTGATTTATGTAAAACTGTCTTATCCAGCAAGGTCAATGAAAGTTGAAAATTGCGCACGAGACTTAACGAAACGTCAATCGCTACACGAAATTACAGACTCCGACAACAAGATTACTCCTAACGATGCCTGTCGCGAAATTATAAAGAAAATGGCGGAAAACGATGGAAATACTTTCTATTTCCTCATCGCTCTATATAAACCCGCCGTAATTGGCACATACGTATGGCTGTTCCCCCATAAAACGTAATCCCTCCGTTCAATTTCCATAAATCCATTCTGGTACGACGATATTTAGGTTTACGATCCCTTCGGCGTACTAAACTCGTCTAATTCCAGTTCCGCGTGGATTAAGCCTTCCACGCTTTCCCCTCGCGTCCACCTACGATTATCACCGGTGGAATCTCATAATAAAACCTTCTCGCGTGTTACACAATCCGATATACCCCCGGAGCTTGGTGAAATTTACGACTAGAAACTTGCTCATTTCCAAATAACACGGGGCAGAGCATAGAGGAGAAGCGTACGGTTACCGAAGAACTAGCCTAGAATCCATCGAGCACGGATCTCCGGGGTTTGAATTAAGATTCCCCCGCAGCAAATCTAATAATACGCCGTGCCAACGCGTTCCGTATATGGGTCGATCGGTTGAATTATTCGAGAGAGTATCGGTGGAATCGCGCGCGACAGTCGGCGTGCCGGCGTTCATTGTCGCTAGACGCGACACGAGGCAATTTCTAATACGTAATCTGCCGCGAAGTATGCCAACGCTCGCGCACCTTTCCCCGCGGACGCTTGTAAAACGATCGTTAACGAAGCAATCGCGCGACAATGATCGAACGGCGTCGGCCATTAAACGCTCCCGCGGTCATCCATTTTCATTCAGCGAATCCTATCAGCGCATTTTTCCCTCTCGTCGAATTTCTCGCCTCTTCGGGTATAATGTTCCAACAACCGTAAACGAACCTGGCGACCAATATGCATCTATATGTCCGCCTATATGTATATCTCTTCCCCGTGTGCAGCTACTTACATGTATACCTGAGTCTGCATCTGTACTAAAGACGTGTCGTTTCAGTTCCCAACGCTTGGGGGGTGGGAGTGGGGAGGGGGTACGAAGAACGTATCTTTGTTTATTCCTATCTCTCGATTAAACAAGAGTGTTGAAGAGATAAGTTTAGCTATACTTAGACACGAAATCAATCTAGAATATAAGATGCAAATAAATAATTCATTTGATATAAGTTCCTAGAAGGAATGTTTTATGTAAACTTTCAATGGGAATTGGGGGTTTGGGGGTTTGGAACTGCGTCGCGTACCCTCTTGACAGGAGTTGGGTACAGCTGCAGGTGTGTCTTAGAGGGGTCAGTTAGTCTCCCTGGAGAAGCATTAGAGGAAATATATACCTTCTTTGTATATATATTCTCTTATAAGACTTTTATTATATACATATATTTTCTTATAAGTCTTTTATTATATATATTCTCTTATAAGTCTTTTATTTCACAAGGAAGGTATATGTTTCTTCTAATGTTTCTCCTGAGAAACTAACCGACCCCTCTAAGACACATCTGCAGTTGTACTCTAAAGCTCTTTGTTGGGATTATATATATTAGAACCTATTATATATTATATACATTATTTATTTTAATTATATGTATTAGATATTAATTACA
>NW_016910923.1:432794-439230 GCF_001483705.2 Eufriesea mexicana
TATATATATATTAGAACCTGTAATTCAAACAAAGAGCTTAGGTTCTAATATATAATGTAATTAATATCTAATATATAATTAAAATAAATAATATATATAATATATAAGCTCTTTGTTGGGATTATATATATATATATATATTAGAACCTATAATCCCAGCAAAGAGCCTGGAGTTCTTCCAGATTTTCCTGACATTTCTCCTCCTCGATTGTTCTTATAGTGATTTAAAATTTGTAATAGCCTGTATCGTCCCGTAAGTCTGAGAATATTTTGATCTTGGCAGATTTTTGTAATCTAATGTCCCATATTATATACACCCATGATGGATACGCGTCTAAACGACGGTGGTTGTTGAACGTTTTATTAATTACCTAGCCGCATGCTCATGAACGATCTCATTGCCAACGTCGAAACATCAGCTTTACTCCCCTCGTAATCACCGTCGCGGTGTTTTTCCCGCAGCACGCGTAAAATGGCCCCTCGATCATGGCGAGACGTTGACGGAACGCGGCACTTGAAAAACCACCACCAAGGTTGCTTCTTATCTAAACGCGAGGCTCCTTTCTTCCTCGCAATTACCCTCCGAAGCGTCCCATCGATCCATTGCACGACGGAACACCGTTGGCACATATTTTAATACCATATTTCTCCGAGCTATTACCGCAATTATCGTGGCTCGGTGGCCCCTCGGGGAACGCAATTATAAAGTGTTTTATAACGCAGAACTCGCGGCGCTTGCCCGAGGGGAACGGGGGTCCAGTAGAGGCGAAGCAGAGATAGGACGAAGGTATAGCAGACTCGCGGTAAAGTTACGGCGGAGGTACAATCGAGCTCTGTAACAGCCGGAGCAAACAGTAATGCGTTTCTTTGCTCTATGAGCGGAGAGAGTAGAGGAGAGATGCTCTTCTTCTGCAACCCTCGCGCGGAGAATTCGCGCCGCTCGCAATGGTACCGGGCCGCGATTCTCGCCTACGCGAAAAAGCAGGAAGTCGTGGAATTAATCGAAATCAGCATAGCTCGGCGGCGCGACGAGCGTTTCTTCGTGGAAATTGCGCTACGATTAATGGCCGCGATCGTTTCATTCATCGCTGCATAGGATAGCCACGGTGGGGGCGGCAGGATTAACGCGCAGCGCGGTGTCAAAGGTCAATGCCGCGGCAAGCCCCTAAACTCGTGTGGGAAGAATTTCCGTCTTGCTTCTTTCCTCCTTCGTCGATAGGCGAATTATCTTTCTTCGGGAAGGAAGAAAGAAAATAATTCAAATGTGGAAATAAAAATAACTGTGACGTGAGAAGAAAAGTTATTACATTGTTTATGGTGGTAGGGTGTAGGTGAAAATCATTTCGGATCCACCACCCTTATCGCAAGGTGAAAATTTAATATTTCAACTTTGATGCGTAGCTCTTAGCTTGGAATCGTTTTCCAAAGAGAAATCTTTGGAAAAGGATACCAATTACCAGGTCTCACCACGTGGAGGTGACTACGCATCGAGACCCGGACATGCGCCCTAGTGGCGCAACCTATTGGTGCTATCTGTACCAAAGATAGCCTAATCTAACTTGGAGCGAACTAAATTAATGTGACTCTACTGACACTTTATTTTATTTCGTGTCTTACAAAAGGGACTTCGATTCGATATACTAAAATTCTACTGTCGCAATAAAATAAGTTCCCATAAAAGTAGGGAATGAAATATAAAAGACGCGAGCAAGTGAAAAATCGCGACGCGCCCGAACGAGATCGCGATTATTCGAAAGACCGACTAGCCTACGAGACGTACTCTCGTGTACAAGACAACTCCATGCCTCGGCACCCTCCCGACCGAACCTAGCCCACCCAGCCACCGCAGACCCTGCCATGACTTACTCGCGAACGAGAGCGATCGACGAACCAACGAAACATCCAAAATCAAGCCGAGGGTCCCTAGCGAGGCCCTGTAGCCGGTCACGCAGGCCCCTGCCACATGGGGGAGAAATTAATCATCCCATGGGGTCTGACCGTAGGCCCATATGCAATGTCCGGCTACAGGACCCATACCCCGGTCGTGCACGCGCTGGTGCCCAGGACGACTAGGGCCGACAGACCCTCGGATTGACCCAGATGAGTGCCAGCCCGCCGACCACCCTAGAACCGATGCGTGACAAGGGTGGCAGTGGCGAGGGTGAGTGTCGGAACGAATCGTTTGGATGACTTACGAAACATAGAGTTATCGAGTACACGAGAGTACGTCGCGCAGGCTAGTTGGTACTTAGGAACGATCGCGATTATCGCGAGAACAATTATGTTCTATTTGGTATACGAGGGGGATAAAGGAGAAAAAATATGAGATATATATTCGCTCCGAGTTAGGTACCTTACCTTTGTACACATAGCACGCACATGGAACTTAGTCTAGGTATCTATCTTATCACTACTTTAGACTAACACACGCATCTCGCGTTGTCCATTGATGTGTCAAATGAATTTTTGAGGAAACGTGAGAATCTTGAGAAACCTAAAAGCTAAAACAGAATATATTATTGTTAATATAAACCTGAAACGAAATGGATTAGTACGAGGAAAGAAAACAGAAGAATAGGAACCATGAAGGTTAACTAAATGGAAGGAGCAAGCCACCGATGAGACAGATACAAACCAACGATGAGACATAAAGAAACCAACGACGAAACATTCGAATATTATACGAAATATTTGAATGTTGGAATGAAGATGAATAGAAACGAAAAAATAAAATGTGGAAAGAGGAGAATAATTAAAACCTGTAAAAAAATAAATTAGACCTGAAAATAAAAATTATTAACAATCCAACGATGAGACATAAACAACCCAACGATGAGACATTCGAATATTGTACGAAATATTCGAATGTCCAAATAAGAATACATAGAAATAAAAAAATAATGTCTGAAAATAAAAACAATAATTAATATCTGAAAAGAAAAAAAAAAATTAGAGCTGGAAAGAAAAATTATTATTAAATTGTTTAATGGGGTGGGGTGAGGCTGGGATAGCCATCCCCAACCTCACTTCGGACCCCCACCCCTCGCGCACTATGAAAATTAGATGTTACACTTCCGAAGTCGAACCGACAAATGAGTTCTGCCGCGTCGCGACGCTCCTTATATAGCCGCCGATCGGCCGAGCTCCCCCCACTCCGATTGCAAATTTTCTAACCTTGCAGATTTGATTAATTATTAATTTTCCGCTCTCATAGCCGATAATTTAATAATTTTTTCACTATTATGAAAAATTTACGTTGCTAGCAATTTGTTATTAACAATATTAATTTGTTATTAGCAATAGGGGCAATTATTTATAAACTTTTTTGGAAATTATTGGTTCATTTTAACGCAAAAACGTCATAAGTTCATATAATAGCCAACAATTTATTAATTATTTCATTTTTATTATAAATTTACGTTACGAAAAATTTGTTATTAACAATCGGTGCAATAATTCATAAACTTTTTGCAAATTATACGTACCTTTTAACACAAGAACTTCATAAATTCGAGTAACAGTCAATAATTTATTAACTCTTTTACTTTTATTATAAATTCACGTTGCGAACAATTTGTTATTAAAATAAACTTGATAATGTATACATGTTTCATAAACTAAAACTGCATTCGCATCTGCGTAGGATAAATTTCGTAAATGAACAGAGAACATTAATAATTCGCGCATTTTTTTTTTCTTTTACCATATTTTTCGATGTTTCGTCCTTATATCCTCAAAATAAAGAGGACTTTATCGTGGTCCCCTGAGCACGCCATGTAAAAACTGCGTGGCAGTCAACTAACCACGCAGGAGGCACACGCGTGAGTGCGCATCGTGGGAACGATACGGATTTCTTTTTAATTTTCGTCTTATGCTTGGCGTACCTTGTCGCCAGCCCTTTTCTTCGTTTTCGAAAACGCATTTCCATACGCAAATGGAGCAGCGAAATACTCGGCAATGATATCGTTGGAACTGCAATCGAACGATTACGACGATTAAGACCGGTGCCTTAATCATGGCGCTAGATCCTTTCGAGCATTCCGCGTGGCTCGATCCCACGATTGCGGACGGCCATGGTGGACCTCTCGGCAGCGATTATGGGAAGAGTGTCTTCCCGATAATTCGCGGAAACGTTAACTCTTCGTAATTGCCGACATTTGATACGCACGTATAAATTTGTTTGACGACTCGGCATTAGCGGGACTTGGTTACAACTCGCAAGTCGATGCTCCGTTGGGCTGCACCATTTAATAGCGGATGATTGCTCGTTGCCAACGTTTAGCCACACCTGCGTGGCTCGTCGGCCCGCGTTCCCAGGTCTTCTAGACAAGCTCGATTTCACGCCACCGGGGACCACACAGTGAAACGGCGAATCTTCGAATTAGCGCTGTCATTAACCGACATCCGTCCGCAGTGCATCGACAGAAAGTGTCGACTGTACCCAGACACTTCGTCCACGTATCGATCTCTGCACCGAGACACGAACAAACGATAGTATCTCCATTTCGATCCAAGTCCATCTCGGAAGACATTGAGAGTGGGCGCAAAAAGTTGACTGTAAGCAAAAATAGGGAGCTTCTGTACCGCGAGTAGTAGGTATGACCAAACAATTACGAACGATCGTTTGTAACTCACCGATGCCTAATCGACGATTGTTTGCCATCAGCCAGTTAACCCATTCAATACGCCTGTCCGTTGGACCGTGCTCTTTTTGCGACACGTGGTTTTACGATCGGAATAGTCAGTCAACAGACGATCCATTGTTCTATTCGCTGGGCGGTTCCGCGAACAGATTCGAGACAGTTTCTTCACGGAGTGCAGGAAACGGTATTCGAGGCGGGCCGCGAGCGAGGACGTGTAACGCGGCAAAAACGCGGCTTTCGTAAGCGAATAAATTGAAAAAGGTGATTAAGGAAGAACGAGCCGTGCCGTCTAAGCCGGCTGCCAGTCGGTGTGTACGAGCCACGCGAGATTTATCGCCGGCGAACGGACGTCTGTCATGCGAAACGTTTTCACGGGATAGGCATTCCTTCGTTGAACTTCACGCTCTTCGCGAGAAACGTTCTTCCGTCTCGCGACACTATTCCGTTTAATAAACACGCCGTTCCATTTACCGCTCGCATACGCTCGAGAGACACGCGACAGGACGGAGAGCACGGGAGGAGCGTTAAGTGTGCGATTATCCGCGAAACGATTTCTCCGGATCGAAAGGCTTTCCTCTCGACGTTGGCATTTAGTTCGCCTGCCAATCGTCCGCTCGTCCATTCAAGCCGATACGCAACCGGCTGGCCGGCCCGGCCGCCATTTTGCCGTTGCGCCACGAGTCCGCGAGGCCTTTTTTCTCTCGCGTCGTCCACCTCGAGTCGTGTTTCACGCCTCTCGCGTGGAATTATCGACGATCGACACAAAGGAAGGACAATCGCGGTCGAATTTATCCGCCTTAGCCCGTGTCGTAGCCGTGTGGATCGATCGATCGAAGGTTGCTCCCACGCGTGCACCGTATCCGGCCCGGGCGAAAAAGTCCGCGCGTCGCGCTTTCTCTCCATTACCATCGCTGATGTATCACCTCGTCGCCGTCCTCGTCGTCGTCGTCGTCGTCGTCGTCCCGGTCCGTCAGGAATTACGATGTGCACGGGAACACGGAACAGGGAATAATCGAGGCCCCGCGTCTCTGCCTGCTCGCCACGGTGTGGCTAATCGACGTCGTGGCGAATAAATTCGGTGTAATTGGCTGGCGAGTTTATCGGGATGCTCGTCGCGTCGCCTCGTGCCTCGACCTGACTCGGTTCGCACGTTTTTATGGAAATTAATTGGCTCGAAAATATTGACCGTGTCGAGGGATCGAGAGACCTGGCTGTTCGAGAGAACGTTTCGAATAGCGGTGTTTAGAGGGGCCCGCTGGATTCTCTCTGGCTATACTCGCCGAGTGCTGTCGCTGGATCGGAGCCGGGTTGTCCGGTTGGTCGAAGAATTTCGGGGATTTCGGTGCTCTCCGACGGCTGGATACTTGAAATGCTCGAGATACTCGGCTCCGTTGCTCGAAAGCTGCGGGAATTTTCTGAAACCGTGTCGCCCGTACCCTTTCTACCGGCCAACATCGAATCCGAATACCGAACTGCTCGGAAAACCTCGGAACCGGGGGAAAAAGTAAACTAAAAAGGAACGGAGTCCCTGTTAGAGATCGATAGGGGAGACTCGGCCGTTGGAAGACTCGCTTTTGAGAGGCAAACGCTTGTTCCGAGGAAGCGGGGTGGAAAAAAAAAAAAGAGCGGAGGGCCCCCGGCTACCGTTGGAGCGAAGGGAAAAATATGGGCATCCGTCGACAAGATATCAGGCGAGTCCGTTCCGAGAACGTCGCGTCTCCGGCGTCGTCGGTTCCAGAACGGGAAGAAACGAGGAAGAACGAAGACGGTAGCCCGTAGGATCGGCGGTCGGC
>NW_016910923.1:439283-443058 GCF_001483705.2 Eufriesea mexicana
GGCCGGCTCGGCTCGGCTCGGCTGCGCGCCGGTAATTGCGATCGATACCGGGTCCCCGTCCTCGTCGTCCTCGTCGTCCTCGTCGTCCTCGTTGTCGACGAAATTAAACGACGAGTCCGCTTCTTCTTTCGCGTGGTCGCCTGGTGGACGGGAGCCGGACTCGCGATGGCGCGTAGCGAGGGCTGAAAAACTCGTTGCTGGCATGCGCGCGGATCCGTGGCATGCGGGGACGCGGTCGGTAGCCGGCCTAAAACCGCTCGTCGAACGCGTATCGAAGCGATCGCCGGGAATCCGCGCAATGACAGAACGTTCATAACATCATTAGTAACGTGACCGTGCGCCATGCGGGAATTAAGGCAGAACAAATTGGAGCAAATAAACGGACGGGGTACCGAGGGGGCAGCTGCTATGCCGATAACGATTTTTGCCATTCTTTCGCGCTGATTAAGCGGCATCCGCTTTGCGTTCAGCGAATGGGTAGTTTGCTTCGCGGATAGAAGATTTTGGTCGATGTGATTGGAGGAACATTTGGGATTTAGTAGTCATTGATTATCAGTAGAGAACGGTTGCTGAGAAGAGCCAATCGTCGTAGAATTAAAATGGAAGTTATAATAGTTAGAAGTTAGAAGTTAAGAAGAAATAAAATAAAAGTCAGAATAAAATGGAATTAAAATAGTGATTCCAAATTATTGAAAGTTAGATACGTCTTAAGGTATTATAAAAATCAATCTCTCAGGAGAAATAGATATGTCTTTGAACTATGCGTCGAAGAGGTTCCGGGAAAGCGTGAAGCGTAGACAAGAATCAGGAGATCAGGACAAGCTACATTTGCATATTCCTTTTCATCGTTCTAGTTTTGTTTCTCCCTGCGTACAATTACAATACAGTAGATATACCTTCCTAAGAATAGAATAAAGATAATTATAAAGAACGATAATTATTTCTTTCCACCCATAATGAAAATACAAATACTCCAGTGACGTAAGCGTATAGACACTTACCTCAGAGGAGCTCTGTTATTTTTTGACACATTTTTGCATCGAACCTCGCGAGTTTCGCAAGGAGAAGATACAGAAAGAAAATTCGAAAGCACTGGGAGTTGGTATCGCCGTCTCCCGACAATTACCCAACCCCCTCCGGGTGGCTGTAAACCATCTCGCGTCATACCCGCTCGACTTCCTCTCCCCGTACGAAACTTCGTACCTAAATCACCATCCACGGGCAGTGCTCGCTTTTACAATGCACCTTACGCATAGGCAGGGTGCACGCAGACCGGCGCAGAGGCGTGTAAGCGTGAGTGATAAAGTCGCCGGGGCGAGTATTTATCTGCGGGCAGAGGTATCCCTTGTTTGCCGGTCGCGCTGCTCTCCCTTTGGATCGGCGTCCCGCCGCGAAAAAGAGGGTCCTGCGGGCCCCTCGGCCGCATCGCGGCGATAAATCGCGGTTCATTCTCGCGCGCGCGAACGAATCGTCGGGCCGGGAGCAACGGCGATCCTGTGCCCCGAGGCATGGGAGGAAGATAGAACGAGGGAGCGCTTCTGTTATACACCTATCTGATAGTTGAGAGCGTGAGTTATTAGCGTATGGCGCGGAGCGTCGTAAAGGAGCGCAGCAGCCAGCTTTACGCGGCGCGGAACCTTGAAGTAGCGGCGCGCAGATCCGGCGATAGCTGCGGGAAACGACGTGAAATTACGGCAACGGACTGTTTGCGGCCGTTTTAATGGAGCCGCTGCGCTGCGGCCCGATAGCCGAGCTTTTATTATTGCCGTTAATCGCCCTCTCGCCGCTCCCGATTATCCGGATTCTTTTCCATCCGACCAACAATTGCCTCCTCGCACCGAATCCGGTAGGGTGGCTCGTGTTCCAACGCTCTTGATTAGATACGCGTTAAGATTAATTGGATAGAAGGGGTGGTAACGTCGATTCGAGTCACCTCGTTCGCGATGAAGTCGTAAAAATAAGCAATCGATTCGGGGTGGGGTTTATGCAGCCGATTTGTATCGTTCGTGGTCGCTAAGCGCATTATGGCTGACGCGGAACTTATCGATGTTTACGTCAGGTCTGGGCATTCGATCGGTTCGCGCCGCGTTACTCGCGATGCACCAAGCCTCGATTAACCTAGATACATCTCTGTACCCGTCGAGAGTATCGGCTGAATATTTTTACAACGACATCTCCGGTGACGCGTGTCAACCGGCTAATCCGCGAACCGAGTATTCCGTCCGCCATTTCCTGCGTCGGCCATCTTCCGTTCGCCACTCCTATGCGAGCAATCGATCCGAGATAGCGCGACGTCTCGATCCTATTCCAAGCGTCGCAGATATCACCGTCTCTGCACGACTTGACCACGCGAATAGACAGACAGGTAGCGGGATAACGAAGTCGATCGAGACGCGATCCACGCTCGCTACCGATCACCGAAATCCGTTCGATCTATCGGCGGATCGCGGATCGAAGTAGACAGACAGGTAGCGGGATAACGAAGTCGATCGAGACGCGATCCACGCGATCCACGCTCGCTACCGATCACCGAAATCCGTTCGATCTATCGGCGGATCGCGGATCGACGAGGAGCAGCTCGCGGAGTAGAAGCGACAGCGCGGAATTTCGATGGAAACCGCGATACGTTGCAATTACTTTTTTACCGGACGACCTGTCGCGCGGCTCTTTTTCCTCTCTTTCTTCCCCGCGAACCGTCCGAGAGGATCGAGCTGGTCGCTGAGCACGGGGACGAAAAAGCCCGGCCGGTGTTTTCAAGCGGGTTGCGCGCAAGACGAGCAGGACGCCCGGCCGGCGTTTTTATTTTAATCGGCAGACGCGGTGCACGGTTTTTCCCCGTGCGCATTTGATTTCTGGAGCAGCACGTGTCGAGGCACGAAGCCGACGAAAGAGGTGTCGCTGCCTCATACGGCTCGAGCGGCCGTGCCTCGCTGCTCCAACGACCACTTCTTGCACGACCGTCCACCGTACAAGGGCCGAAAGGCCTGGAAACGAATCGAGAAAGAGACGTACGCCGCCGATTGCATTCTTGGCCTTGCGACGTGACACGGCCACTTTTTGAAATCGCCGCTCATAACCCCCTAACCCACTTGACCTCACCCGCTTAACGGCTCGCCGATTCCGTAATCGCCGATCAAACGCCATCGTATCCAATTTCTCTGCCCGTCGGACCGGTCCGAAGCGAGAACTAGACATTTTTGGCGCCCGGCTACTTTCCAACCGGAGTAGATAATTTATCGGTGGTGAAAAGCTCGCGAGGATCGTGGTCGCGAAAGTGACAAATGACGCGGTCTTAATGGGCAGAGAAATTCGCGCGCTTTCGTGTTCCGGCGACTACGTCTGCCTACGCGACAACCTCGACAAAGAGCAGAGTCCCATCACTGCCGCCATGTTGCTGCTCGGGGACCGAGAAACGGTATTTCGTTTGGCGAATTTACGACAGGCTAGCATCTCGGGAATCTCGAGCCGTTGAATCGGTTCGAAGCGGACTAAAGCAGCGATTGGGTGACGTTAATTCCGAATCACGGGGATCGCGTTTTATTTCTCCATCCGGTTGTCAGGGTACTCGTTTTTTCCGCTCTGAACCGTTTGAATGGATCGCGCGATGAACCAACCATTCCACGTGCGTCCACGGAGGCTGACAGAGAGGCAGGTGGCTCTTCGGAGTGGTATTCGGAGACTGAAACCGATACCGTCGCATTAAAGTCGATGTCCTCCGGTTTGCCTTTTTCCGCGAGGTTGCCTTGGCCGATGACATCTGGCCGACGGTCAGGAA
>NW_016910923.1:443121-487192 GCF_001483705.2 Eufriesea mexicana
TGCCGAGCAATAACCGGTCTCTCTCTCGATACTCGCGGGGTGCATTTCTACCTAGGTGAAATTCCTGAGCAACGAGCGGGCTCGCGGCGAAACTCGTGCAGCCGGGCTGCGCCGCGCTTGGCAGCTCCGACGCGGAGGAGAGAACGCTTGGCAGAGAAGCGCGGCACCGCCGAGCGGGCGTTACACCCTCGACGCGGATTTAAATAACAATGGCGGCCGCGACCGTGAGCGATGACGAATGAGCCTTATCGCGTGGTTCGCGCGGCGACCAGCAATTTGTAGCAATCACGAGCGCGCCGCTATCGCTTAAAACTCCGCCGTTCTTCACAATGGCGACTAATGACAACCGCTGAAATCGCTTTATTCTTCGTTTTCTTTAAGCTACGGCTCGCGTGATCCGTCCGGTTCTCGTTTACCACGATAAGGCATTTTCGCTCGTCTCTTCGCGCGCGTGTCTCGGCTGAAAAACGTGTAATTTCGTCGCTGCCAAGCCGTTCTCGGAATAATATTCATCCGCTCGTTGGAGTCTACGCCTCGGCGATGGCTGATGACGGTAGGTAGGGGCCAGCGAGACTAGCGGCGAGAGAACAGGCCCGTTTCGTGACCTCGTCCCGTCACTTGGTCGCGACCGACCGCGGACACCGACAGGTGGCATGCAAATTATTCAATTAACGTCCGAAACTCTTCGCTCGCGATACGCTCGCAAGCTGGTTAGGATGACCCGAGTGGCTCGGTCGCGAAAAGAATCGCCTGGAAGCGTACTTCGGATAGCGCTGACACCTTGATTGGCAGCGCAGGGTGTGCGTATCTGCCGGCGTGGCCTCGTCGGAGACTCGAGTACCACTCGAGTAGGAGCAGGCTTCTCGTTTATCTTTCGACTCGGCGAAGCACGAAGGCGGGTGTCGATCGAGCCGGGCAGGGAGAAACCACGCTGGGTATCGGGTTTTTGCGCGTCCACGGCCTTTTTTCCCGCGCGCGTTTCGCGCGGATAAAGCCAATTAACGGGCGCGTCGTTGGCGTTGCCGTGGCCGCGCGAAGATTTAAAGCGCGGCATAATGGTGCGTTACGGATACGGTGAAAGTGTTGGTGCACGCAGGCAGGCGTCGTCGCGCGAAGAAGGAAGGATCCGTGTCGCGTTACGAACGTCGCGATCCCATCGGGACGCATAAATCAGCGCGCCGGCGATGTAATTGCCGTTAATTAAATTACCCTGCGCGCACCACGGTAGGCTGCGGCGTCTCGCGTTCCCGTTACTCGGATCACCGGCTATCTGTAATTAGTAATTGCACGTTTACCCGACGACTGCCCGCCGAGCGGCGTCGCCCTCTCCCTCGCCGCGCGTTAATTTGTCGTCGATATTTACCGTGTTCCTGGCCCCACCGTGTCCCCGAGCACGCTCGTGTCCGTGCTCCACGATCGACCGGGTGGGCCTCTTGATTTTCGGTGACACCGATCTTTCTCTCCCTCTGTCTCTCTCCCATTCTCTCCTCCTCCTCGCCCGTCTCCGTTCCTCTTCCTCTTTGTACGCTCCGCGAAACACGATCCTCGTGCATGCTGCGTGATGTTGCGCGCACGAAGGGAACGGCGACGTTCCTCGTGGCCTACTCGGGACGCGTATTTCTTTCGCTGATTTTAATCTATCCCCGCGAGTACCGTAAACAGGCGCGAAAGGAGCCGCTGTTTATCTCTTTTACTGTAAATAGTAGGTAGCCGGGAGAGATGGGTAAGGCGGTGAGTACCGGTCGCGAACGTTCGATTGTGCCACGGGAACAGGGTTAGCCAACGAGTGGGACGGTGAACGTGACCCAAAATCTTCGTTAGGTGTAGTACGCGTTTACGCGAGCCCCCTGAAGCAGCTTCACGCTGCCAAATCTCGGCGTACACTTGATCCAAAGACGCGCTAAGTAGACCGCCGGTCTGGCCGGTGTTACTCTCCGCTCGTATTCCTCGGCGACGCGACGCGCCGACATCCACCCAAGGCGATGCATCGACCCCCCCGGGTTGAGCGACTGCGCGGTATCGCCGCGAGCTAAACGCTGCCAGTGTTGGCCGTCGTAATGGATCGCGGACGAGGAAAGGGGAGCACCGGCGGACAGTTCCGAGAGATGCAAATACCGATCGATCAGCGGAGATTACTCTTCGTTGACCTAGACGCTCGTGGTCGGCCGATCTGTGAAATCTAGGCGATCGCGATAAAAAGCTGGAAGAAAGACGGGGCACGGGAGAGGGGAGTCGTAGTGTCTCAGCTGTCAGCGGGTGACAGCGGTTAACAGTATCTGGCCCCCACCTCGCGTGAATTATATGCGAGCAACGCGTGATTCACCTCTCTGTCGTCTTATGCTGCAGGTGGGTGTACGTATCGCGGTCTCTTGCGCGAGTCTCGCTTGTCAGTCGCGCAGGACTAAGCGGCCGTATACGAGCGAGGGCAGTCCTCCTTCGTTTGACAGCCGTTGACAAGAGGGTGGTGGTCTAACGGCACTCGGTACACGGATGTTCGTCTGCTTCGGAAGCAGCTCGATCTCTCCCGTCTCGGTGGCGTAGGTGGCTTCAATTACGCGGCGATGGTCTCCCTTCTCGGAAAGAAGCGCTCGCGATGATCCGCGGAAGACGCGCGGGATCGATGGATCGATGGATCGCGACGGATCGGTCTCGCGCGGCGATCCGATCGGCGCGGAATTCGTTTCGCGGACGGCATTCGCGCCAGGTCGTTGTCTTTTATGGCAGCCAATGGCGGTCGGTTGTGTAATCGAATACGATGGTCCGCGACGTCTTTTTATTCCTGCGCATCTACTCGGCCGCTCGCGTCCATTTATCGAGGCATCGATAGTATCGGTTGGTACGAGGCGGGAGGGCCGCGGCGAATTACAGTTACTTATGCATTCATCATACGCTTATGTAATGACATACGCTCGCCTGTTCGGGCTTTTTGTGGGTGTACGTGCTCGTATCACGCGAAAGGGCTGCGAGGTTAATGACCGAACACACGCGGTGGGGGCAGCAGGAAGGGAGGTCATCGTGGAAAAAGTACCTCGATTCCAGGTTTAAGCCACACCAGGCTTAACGTGCGGCTCCTCGCGTGCGATACCCGAGCGTTTTCGGATCGCCGGATGAACTCGAGAGAGAGAAAGAGAGACTCGGAACTCGATCATTTATTATCGGCAATCTCTCAATCTCGCGGTCCAGGCTAAAAGAGGCAAGAAAAGAGAAAGGAAATTACGGCGAGCCAATCTTCTAACGCAACCTGCCCCGTTCCAGCAACGAATCATAATTGCATCCAATTCATCCACCTACGGGAGGCCGAAAGAAGAAGGCACGTTACTCGTAAAATTTTCCTCGCCTCATCATCCATACTAATCAGCCGCTAACGAGGAGCAGCGGGGCTCGCGTTAGGAGATGCACTCGCGATCGCGGCAAAAAGCGCGCGCGGCTTCGGTTAGCACCCACGCTCGGTGTCCTACGCCAATGGCAGGGGAACGGGGCTGGAGGGGTCGGGCCAGAGGTAGGACCGGTTCTCTCTCCGGTCGTGCGAGGTCCCTTCTACTAGTCCGTAGGCACGGTCCGCGGGGCCTCCGCTGGCCCTCTGGACCCCACGTTGCATCGTCTTGTTCGGCCGGTCCACTCCAGCCACAACGCGCACTAACTTTGGAGTCGAACGGCTTCCCTGCGAATAACCGCTGCGGGCCGCTCATTACCGCGTCCCTCGTGAGCGGCGGTCCGGTGAACTCCGAAGCTGGAATAACTCGCCGGCCGCGCGCTCGTGTCTCCGGAGATTTCAACGCCAGGCTGCCGCGGCTCGCCGGTCATCTCGACGCGTGCAAGCCGATGTTCGTGACTTACCGCTCGCTTCGCCGGGGCTTCTCGTCGTTGCCGGTTTTCGTTATACCCTCGGTCGTTTGCCCGAAAATTTGTTCCCCTCGCGAAATCCTCGCGGCCGATCCTTTCCAGATCCTTTTTTATTCTTCTTTATTCGTTTCAGTGCTAGAGGCAACGATCGCGCTTCTGCCGTTCGCCGCACGAAAGATAATCGGTGAGTAAAGTCGAACCGAGTCGAACGCTCGAAATTTATCGGTGCGTGTCTTTACCGTTACCGTTCGCCGAGATGGTACTAAGTCGAAACGAGGTAATATCGAAGCTTACATCTGCCGGGACTGTGGGTCTTTCTTTCTTCGCGTGCCGAATTAAAATTTTCGAGCCCGTCATCGCGGGCCAATAACGAGGGCCGAACGTGTACGAAAGAGATAATGATATTCGCTCTCCTCGAGATGGTCGTGGAAAGATACGCGAACGCTCGTTCCGGAGCGTTTACAGACAGATTGCATCAGAATCGGGACCCCACGGATCATCAAGGTCTACCTACATCGAACCTCTTGCTTAATTCGCTGAATCAGACGAACGAGATCACCCGTGACTCGCGATCGTGATCGCGTCGTTGGTTTCGTACGAGTCGCAGAAGCGGGACGTAACTCACGTTTGCCCGGCGCAACGAGCATCCGAGCAAGAAATCCTCGGTTCGTTGGATGTTAGACGCGAGCGATCGCAGGAATCGGCGTTCTTTGATTGCGCTCGTGTAGAGAAACACGGCCGCCGTAGGAGGTACCATCTCGTATGGGCTTTTCCTCCCTCGGACTTGACGCGATGAAGCACGCGAGTGGCTCGATAACTCGCGGCTCCATAGTTACGCAGCGGGACGATACCGATCGGTCGATACGTCATCCCCGATAACTCCTTCTCTCGATAAGGAAGCGAGGGCCGAGCCGGAGGCGAGCTCGCTGTGCTCCGGCAATTAATAAATTCACCCCGCGTCTTCGTTCCCGTTCAATTTATTTCTCCGGACGCGCGCAGCGTAATTTAAATCGCGCGCCAGCGCCGGACACGCGGTAATAGCGATATTACCGTGGACACGCGTCACTGCGCCATTTCGCGTCTTCCTCCGCGTACTCCTTTTCTCTATATTCGCCATCGTTGTCCCGTGTGCGCCAGTCTCACGCTGATAAACTCGATTAAGTCCGTTTCCCGACCGAGAGTCCCGTGTTTATCCCAACGATTAATAACGTTCCCGTGGAATCCCAATGCCGGCTCATTCTCCCTTTGCCTCGCCGTCGCAGCTACCAAGCTTTGACTAAAAATTCTCCAACCGATGCCGTCGGTATCCCAACATAGTATTATTCCACGCACGCGTTCCCTAGCGTTCTCCAGCGTTCTCCAGCGTGCCTATACCGACAAGGTCGAGCCGCCCGCGGCGCTCGCTGCCTCCGACGCCGCCTCTTTCCGCGTTAATTAATCAGTTCTCCTTGGTCGTATTCCGCGAGCGTCGCCGATGGCGCAATTGCCGTGGATTCGTTGGTTGCGCAGCAACGCCACGCTTCCACGTGCACGATCCATCGATACCGGTCGCGTTTGCGCCTATTACGCCCTCTGTTCGCCGGGTCGATTTGTCTATACGTTAATTAGCGCACCGGCCGCGGAACCCCGGTGATCGATAACGTTCCGTGCGTTGCCCGGCGCGTTCTTCGGCCCGAGCGGAATTGCCCGCGACTCCGCGCGCGTAAACCGGCTCGTTCCGATACCGATTCCTCCGGGACGATAATCGCGCGTTTTCTTTTCGCGTTTTATCGGCCGTACAATAGAGCAGGAAGGAGCGAGCGCGCGTTGCTAGGAGGGCACGGAGCTCGGGGGCCGTTACTCCAGGAAATCGCGCATGCCGCGTGTACGCATTTGCAAGGCGCGCGTACGAGAGAGGCTGCTGCCCGATTCTTTTCGTCGCGCTCGCGCGCTTGCGCGCACGCGAGACAGATAAGGCCCGGCGATGCGACCGTGGGAGGAACGAACTGCTGCCACGGTCCCTCGGGCCTGAGAGCCTTTCCTCGTTTCCAGCCGCGACCTATTCCGCGGGACGAATTTATTCCATCGGCCGCAACACCGGGCCCTCTTCCGGATGCGAGGCTGGCTTCCAGGGGTTCGCGGAACATTCCGCGAATATCTCCCTGCTCATTCCACGATTCGGCCCGATTTTTCCGCGGCTTATGATTTATCCCCCACTCGCATAGGCTTTGGACAACTCGTGCCACCGCTTTCTCAACCTTCAGGTTAGGTTTCTTCAATTCTCCGACGCGAAATTTTATGTGTTTACACTCGTACATTTTTATATCGCGGCAGAGCTAATTACGAGTGTATAGGAGAGTAAATGATGGAAATAGAAAGGAGAGCGGAGAGTTGTGCGTTGTACTTGTTACGGTGTGTACCGTCGAAACTGAAAGCATTTTTGATACAAGTCGGAGAAAGAATATTGAGTCTGAAAAAAAGTATGGACATTAAACTTCAAGTACACCACAGGCTCTTTTCGTACCATTCACTTTTACGCGCTTTTTTCCTTTTAAACGCTTTACACGTTTCTATACGGTTTTCAACGGGATTTTTTCCATCACGCGTTTCACTTATGCGCAATCCCAGGAAAGCGAAGAAATTGCAGAATATCTTTGTCGAATGCGATTCTCCATTGTTCGCTACGGTTTGACGCGAGCTTTGTCGCGAATCGATTATTTCGCGTCGATAATTAATTGCAACTCATAGAAATGAAAATATAAATGATACGCGTCTTCGGTACGCCTATCATCGAAGGATCCTGTCAAGTGCCATGCACTTTCTCTCCGTTACTCTCACCAGGAGTGTTTTACGTATCACTGTCAGACCAAGAATCATTTTTCTACGAAAATCGGTAGATGCAACGAGTGTACTCCTCGCGCACGAGTGGTCGAAAGTGACAGAAATTTGGGAAATGCCATGGCAGATCCAGGTCCAAGGTCGAGATCGTGCACCCCCGACCCCAGGAGATCGCGATTAACCGGCGCCGGCGGTCGGGGGATCGAATTAGAGAAACACAATGGCCTATCACGCGATCGATCGATCGATCGGGAGATCGAGCGTGTCCGGTTTTTTCTTCCCGCGCGGTCGGAGATATATGATCCGGCCGATCGTTTGAGGTATCAGCGGGATCTCGCGTTGCCGAAGAAATATGCAGATAGATAATCTCCGCGGCAACAAATGGACGCGCGATTCGACGCGCCGTAAAACTCTGCGCCGCCGGATGAAAGTGCACCCGACCGAGTGCTATCGGGTCGCATCGCCGCGGAATAATTGCTACCGAACGCGGAGAATGGTAAATAACAAATTGCGACGGGCCGATTTTTCCCCATCTTTTCCGCCCTCGGCTATCGGGTCATCTTCGAGGTAGAGCGATCGGTAGATCGGGCCACGGACCCGTCGCTGGATCGAATCGCGATCGACGTCGATCGCGTTTCACCGGGCCCAACGCCGAGTCCAGCGATGGCTGCCGGTCCCGAGGAATCGGCCGATGAGATACGCGATTTCCAACGATCGCTTCCGAAACCCGAGTACGCGTCTGACCATCCTCGCGGTACTAGATTCGATATTTACGACGAAACCGAGACGAGAAGATCGGCCAGAAGAAAGGCACTTGGATGAAGGATGCAAGTGCGCTTTGGTGATCTCGAAATCTCTGCTCTTCGCTCCTGTTGGTTAGGATTGACTGACATAGCAGTAGGGCGAGTCGACGAATAGAGACGATAAGAATATCCTGCATTTTGCAGTATTAACACTAGGTTTACGGTCGCTATCTGTATACTTATTTCTTCGGACACCTGTCAAATTTACAGGTACAGGAAACCACGTGTCTTTTCTTTTTTTAACGATTAGGTTAATTTAGAAACAATTACAATCTTAACAATCTTAATACGAGTTAACTAAATCTGATATCATCGTATAATTGGAGCAACCCATCCGTCAAATTGACGGGTTTCGTAAATCTAGTGTTAACTGCTCAGTTCAAATTTAATTCCTTTTATTTTTGCAGTCTGTAAACATTTCTTTGCAGAGTTCTAGTCTCCTGCTCCGTGTTGTTAGAAGCTTCTAGCGACATCTGGTATTTTCTTTTATGGCTATTCAAATAAAACAATGGTGGAAGTTACTAATTTCCAAGCTACAGCAAAGAAAGCACGTATAGTTATTCCGATTGTGAGACATTATTCCAGTAAAACATAACTTATGCACTGTATTAAACAAGGAACAGTGAACACCGCCTTTAGGCGCGCATCCAGAGCCAACACTGAAATGGCTATAACAATCCAATAGGATTTTCCTCTCTTATTTGTGTAAAATAATTAACTTACCACGATATTAGTCGAAAATGTTAATAAAACTAAATTTTTCAGTCAAAACCTATTAGGATTGAAATGGCTATAGCAATCCAGTAGGATTTTCAACGGCGTTTTTAGACGCCCTTTTGGTGCATTTGTTATCAGTAACTGCTCAATAATGCCCATTAAATCGTTTTTAGATTTTTTCACGTAATCTGATATAATTCTCCGCACGGTCCATTTCCCAGTGTCACTCCAGCTGTCCAGAGAGCAATTCATTTCTGAGTGTTCCGCAGCGAAAGGGTTAACCCTTTGCACTCGAGAGGCGCCCTTCAGTCGCCATTTGATGAAACTTCGAAGATCGATGTTAATTAATATGTCAAATTTAAGATAATGTAACGGTGAGCGAGGTATCGGAATCGAATAATTCTACGTGTCAATTATTATACTATTTCTTATTTACTGCTCAAAAAAATATCGCCAGTTTTTTAGTGAAAAATCTTCGAACTCCTATTCTTCTTTAGCCAACAAATCGTCGAGTGCAAAGGGTTAATACCTTCTAGGACGCGATATCGAGAGTGCTGTTGCACCTTGTTAAGATATGAGAGGAGAGTGTTTAAAATGAACATCTGTTGGATTTGTTAAAGGGGTTATAACGCAAGGAATACTGTGGAAAGCCTGTATAGATCTTTATTGAACGCGCGAATGGTTAGAACTGTCCTGTTCAGGGCCTCGCAGGTCAAAAGTGGTCTTCAGAAGACCGGTGACAAAAGACAGAACACAGGGGGAAGGGATCGCCCCCACACCGGTGGAATGTAGAGTTTACTTCTGCCATTTGCCATTTTACTAGTGCCATTTTTATTCATCCTAACCCTGTCATGGATTAAATTATCGCCTCAGTCACTCGTCTTCGCAATTTTTCTTCCAACACTCGTGTAACAGATCTTGCGTTGTATAATGCGTCTCATTATTCCATTTTTTGTAAGATTCTACAGCTTTTTCAATCACCAGCCACTTAATCACGGTAGGTTCAGTACCAAACCCGTATTTCTAGTTAGAATTCGTCACGATAATAGTTTAGCTCTGTCGAAAAAAGTCAAATACCTTTCCCTCCGGCGTATAATTATCGCTTTTTCGTATAACATCGAATAAAATATACGAATTCTGTGGTGTGACAGGCTGCGAAGCATTAATCCAAGCGTAATCCCGCATTACAGCGGTAATAATTATTTCTTTTATTTTCCGTCCGTGCCTTTCCCATTTTTACGATTGCACCAGCGTTTATGTTTTCCCTTATGGCGTCTATATAAATCACTCTCGCCTGTGCAAGTACACGCGTAGCCAACGTTAACGTCCACCTCGCACACGCCGGTCCCGCGTCGTCGATGGGACTTCACTCGAATTTCACGCGACGGTCCCATTTTCTCCACGGTCCGCGAATTTCCATATCCACGTCGACTCTCGCGATCCGGTTCGATCGGTTCTATAGACGCGACACTCGGAGCTGGCGAAAATTCGCGCTATCTCGAGGATCGCGCGAGAGCAGCTGGTTTTATTACGCCATGTCCAATCGGGCCCGCATTCCATCCGCTAGCCGTCTCCTCGACTCGGCGCGGTACTCGCGGCGAGGATACCGTAAAGCAATTCGGATACCGAGCCAATGGAGACGGTGAGTCGCGCGTTATCGTTGATCCTCGACGCGTCCTCGCGTGAAAGTACGCGTTAATCAGCCGGTGTAATACGGGCTTAATGCTTCATACGTATAACCAGGCGAACGGAGCCGCGGCCGAGTTATGGCACGGACTTTCGAAAGGGAACACGAGCCCTCGATCGCCAACGAGGGACCAAAGCGTAGGAAATTACGACCCGTTCCTCCGGGCGTTTCACCAGCCTCGCGAGTTTCGTCGTATTTCACCTCGTCGTTTCCCTCCCCGTCCACCCTCTGCTCATCCGGCTCGTCCTCTTCCGCCATCCCTCGTCCTTGCGCGAATGATCGCGTTAATAAGGGCAATAAGTTTCAGCCGCGACGCTCTCGCGCATCCTGGTCGGGGATAAAAGCGTATTTACGCGCCGCGCCGATCATAATTCCCGACCGAGCGTAACACTTTTCCTGGCAGCTCTCGGTGAGATTGGCTGCTTGTAAATTTTCGGAATTTCGCGTCCCCCGTTATGCTTTACGCGATTTCTGCGCCACGGTGGACTCACGCTTTCCACGCAGTTCTCCAATTTAAATGAATTTTAACCAGGTTAACGAAGCCGACCGCGAAAGTCCGAGATCGTTTCTGCGTTTCGAGGAGTGCGCGGGATTTGAATCGAATTTGATTTTACACGCGCGAGAAATGTTCGGACTTTTACTTGGATACTCTCGGCGAGAGAAATGTGCTCGTTAAATTGAAATGTTTGAAATAGTACGATGCGTATGTATAGGATGGTAGAGATTATATCGGTAAAATCGGAAAATAATTCAAAGATAC
Source organism: Eufriesea mexicana (assembly GCF_001483705.2). Classification (NCBI taxonomy): domain Eukaryota; kingdom Metazoa; phylum Arthropoda; class Insecta; order Hymenoptera; family Apidae; genus Eufriesea; species Eufriesea mexicana. Next base: position 453,749 of record NW_016910923.1, read on the forward strand.
GCGCGGTATTTACCGCGTATTTATTATAAACGTATATCACTGCGGGATCATGAAAGTATTCGAACTCGGCGGGTAATTTAAAGCACTTTTAATCGGAAAATAAAAAGTTTTTACGATGTTGATTCATCGCCGGTTCCTTATGACGGATTTAAGACGAGTTTCCATCTAACACACTAGCGCCACCGTGACACGTATCTGCATTACGCGTACCGCAAACTTCGTCCAATTATTTTCCAAGTTTCCTGTATCGTTTTAAACATTTTTCTTTGCGTGCGATCACTATACCATCTACATTATTCCCAAACGAGATACATAATTTAAATTAAAAAATTTCAGCAACCCCAACAAAAATACAATAATAAAATAATTTCTCATCGCAATATACTGGCGATTTTCGATCCCTAATTAAAAATTCCTAAAACGTGCATGTATATTATCGCGTCCGACTGTGCTTTGCTAGCATAATATATTTTTCTCGTTAAACACAGCTAATATGAAACATTGGCTACGCGCACGAGCACGTAATCGTCGCGAAACCGGAAGCTGAAAAACACGATAACGAAAAATTCGGTCCTTGCGTGAATGGTCGACGTCCGCCCGTATGGACGCGATAAAAATCGACATAACTTGTCGATCAGCCGTCAGCTCGTACGGTTCGCGCGCGCGTAAAAGTCGCTGTGTGTTTTTGCGCGATCGACAAGCCCGTTCTCACGTGCAAATATGCGTGTTGGAGTGGTGAAAAATCCGCTTTATCTTCCCCGGCTGTTGGTAGCCGGTGTGGGAGAGAGCTCGATTATCCTTCTCACGCGGCCTCGAATTCTTCGGCCATCGACGCGCCCCGGGTACGTGCTTCGTCTTCGTTAATTGATCGTTATTAATACGCGCGTTATCGTGCCCGCCTAACGGAGTCGCGATGCCGTGATAAATGGACTCTGAAACGTTATCCTGTTACCTACTAGAAACGAGAACTCGGTGGCACTTGCCTCGAGGGCTACGGTCGCACCCGGGGACCACGGTCGCTGAAGGATCGTGGATTAATCGTGGATACGCTTTCCTCGTAATTTCATCCTTGAATCGTGCAACTTACTTGTCTTACCGGCTTCACTCGTCGCCCGTACACGCGAGCCGCGGCGCAAATACCCGGTTAGGATCCCGTGATGAACGATTCGATGATAATCAAGACGGTGCGGTGGAATTTCGCGAAAGAACCGTACTTTGTACGTGCCGTTCCAAGTTTCGTCTAGTCCACTACCGTTTTAACACCTGGTTCTACGTGCACACTCGGCTGAGATATACGTGTAGGTTAAACTGGAATATTCAAAACGACGTGGTAGATGTAGATGAGGAGGAAATTCCGAGATTATGTCGGTGGAATTAGAAGATAATTCTAGGATGTTGGTGTATGATACTTAAGGTACGTTTATTGGAGTTACGGGTCACGGCGGCGCTAGTGTGCTCGATGTCTTATTACTATCTTGATACGTGCATCGTTTATACTTGAACTTTAGTAGTTGGGCGTACTTTTTATTACGTATTTTCCGACACGATGCGCTGTTTAACGTTGTTACCGAAATTTTATGTATACGTATAGGGAGTATAGATATCCGTGATCTATTTTTCCCGATCTGAGGCACGAAAGTGGTCCTATATGTAGTCCGGATACGACCAATAGGCCTCGCATTCCTCGCTCAGGTCATCGGAGTAATAATATCGTATATATTCCGTAAAGGCACGGCAAGATTCGAGCAATGGCGGGCGCGAGGGCCCGGAGAGGCAGCTTTCTTCCCTGGACAGGACAGCAGTTACACCCTCCTATAATTTCCAGCGCATTAACCTACATTAGCGGCCATAAACGCCTAATAGACTCTCCCACAAGCGGTCCGGAGGAAAAAGCCGCTACTCGATGAACGCGCGGAAACGTTTCTTCGCGTTCCATCGATTCATCGCGAAGGCGTCCTACGCCAATGGGCGTGCACCATTCGTAAAGGCCTCTCTCGAGGAACACCGGCAGAATGCACGGCCTGCATTTTCCTCGAGACCTGGCTACCGTTGGAAGCCGCAGAGGGGGCCTACGCAGACCCATGGCGAGGCCCGGCCGCCAACGCTCGCGAGTCTCGGGGCCTGGATCATAATTCTGACCGGCGGCTGCGCGCTCGTGCGCGCCAGTGCAACGCAGACGGAGAGAAAAAAATCGAATCGCGGCCAGATTTCCATTCCGCGGCCCACGGATTCTCGTGAAACGCTTCCTCCGAGCCTTCGTGTCCCTGTCTGCGGCCATTGCAGGCCTCGCCGTGGCAGCCTGAATATTTATAATTCGTGTCTCCGAGCAACGCGTCCGTGACGAACGTCGAGACGTTAATGTTGCCTGGATTAATAGGGCTTTTAAGAGGCGTCCCGTTTAAGAGGCTTCTCCCTGTCCGATTTACACGTGTCCCGCAGCGCGTTAATATTCGCCTTAATCTCAATTTACGCTAACAAACGACCCGCGTGCGAATCTGCTATTCGCGCCATGACGAACGACGCGTAAGGAAGCGTGATAATCTCCTAATCGCGCCGTTGGTTGGAATTTATACCGATTCCGGTGTGAAATCCACCGCGTGCGCTGGACAGGAATGAGAGGATCCTATAGGACAAAGGCTATCTCGGGAATCGCGGCTGTTTTCGCGACTCGCAATTTCTCCAACGGCTGCATAAAATTTTAATAAGATCGGCGATTTAACTACGACACGAAGGAGCGAGGATCTCGGAGTGCGGGTTATTTGCTCGTCTTACGTTAGAGCTTCCTCGATGGGGACGTTAATTATCGATCATTCGGCGGCAGACCGGCGATCTCGAGCTCGCTCGCAAGAACCTATCCTCTATTTTTCATCGTCCCTGAATCCCGCGTACGGTCGTACATGGCCGGCTCGCTCGTTCGTCATAACGAAAGCCCCTTTATCGTCTATCGATCTGGCTTTTTCGCTGTCTCCGGCGGTAATTGCCTTCCATCCTGTCGTTTTGCTCGCTCGAGGACAGTGCTCGCGTTGAATTTACCGCTCGAAGCGATCGAGAAATAGACCCGGGGACACGATAAGCCCTTCCCGTACGTCCGCCACGGCATTCTACGGCCGGCCGTTTAACCTCCTCCCGCATTCCTCGTCAATTTCTTTTTCCGAGGGCCCGCTGTCGACGCGAGGAACGCGACCCGCGCGCGCTGACCTTCATTGTTTTTCCATCGGCTCCTTTGCTTCCTTTTACGATGCATCGTGAATCGCGCCGAGCCGGCAATTGCAGCACCCCGGCCACTCTCAAACGGAATGAATCCTATCGACCAATTATTCGAGATCTGTGGATTCCCCGCCGCTGAAAAATGCCCAAATCGTTTGCTATTCCGATGGAGGACGCGGCAGCCACGGAATTAATGCCTGCTTGCCACCGCGGGATATAAATGGCGTCGGGGGTGGCTCTTTCGCTCCCTCTCTCGCCTACTCTTCGGCTTTTTAACTCTTACTGCGCGCTCTGAACGCCTGGTGTATTCGAAAAATGCCACGGTTATTTTTTTACACGAATTCTTTCGTAGTTACGTCCGTCAGGAAACGAATCTTTATTTATTGCACGGAAATTCTATTATTTATTCCCTTTGCACTCTGTGGGTGATTCGAAGTTGCTAAAATTCTGACGATTTATGGTCCATGTTGAATTTGAAATAGTGTAACGATGCAGGGGATGCTGGGACCAAGAGAGTTCTGTATCTATGCGTCAATTTATCCATATTCGTTCATTTTTCTATTTTAGCAATGAAAAATATGTTTTCCCAACGAATAGGAAAAGGTCTTCGAGTGCAAAGCGTGAAAAGAGTATGTTAGGGGTTGTAGAGTAATTACACTATGGAGTCTATTCTGATCCTCTTAGCAGAAGAGCTTTTGCCTTCGCTAAGAAACAGGTATTTAGATAAATTGTTCCACCCCTTACTCTGATTTCGATACTTCAAATATTTTTTCTCCATTCTATTCCGAAACGTATATCTATCCTCCTAACAACCATTTCGTAGCAGGAATAATTTTTGTCGTCAATTTATCGCCTCGTTTTCCCTTTAAAATACAATGACACTGATGACGCGAACGTGGTTCCATCGCATTTTTCCCCGCAGCTCTAAACGTAGTAAAATACCTAATTGACGCTAAACCTACCACGACCGATGAAATAACCGGTCGCGGAGGACGAAGAAGCGGAAGATGGAAAATGTGGAAAGAAACAGAACAAGAAGGGATTGGAACAAATTGATTATATATTATTATTGTATATTATAAGAAACGTCGTGATCGAAGCAATAACGTTCAGCGGGGAATTTTAAATCAAAGGTTTAAAAGCAGTGGTTCGGGTCGTTTAGCGTTAGCAATCAGAATTATTAATAGCCTAAACAAACGAGGCGAGGGTATCGTCCAGTTCCAGTTTTCGAATTATCACCGGAGTTGACATATCGTTTGACAGTAAAAACACGAGGTCTTTACGAAGCTACGATTTAATTATGATAAATCGTATATCGGGAAGCATCTCGTTTCACTCCGAGATTACATATCTATTTGGTTCGCATTCAAATTACAGTCAGTTCTCCATTAACTGGCATTTGTTGGACCAGATCCCTGGTCGCATAAACAATTAGCCGATAATATATATTATACCCAATTAGCAAGGGAAGCATAGCAGTCGTTATTACCGTACCATACCTGGAAATAGATCGTGTAAAAATAAACTGCTTAATTTCCATTCGCCTCAATTCGTACGATCTTACGATTTACTCGGACTCCGTGTCCACAAATTAAACCAGATAATCCCAAACATTAACCGCGCGTGTAATTAAGAAGCAGCGAATATGCAAACAATTTTCTTCCGCGACCAATTCTTCCCATGTCAAAAGAACGTGGCCGGAAGACGATTAAAATGGCGGATAATCGAAAATCGACAGCTCTCGATAAATTTCACGTCGAGTATAATTATACCCACATGACGAATACCATAACCACTCGTCGTTCCGCGATTTGTCGTGAAAATTCACGACGTCCTGGACTCGTTATCGTACACCAAAGGGTGTGTTACCTCGATCCTGGATCCTGCGCATACGTTCCTCGCGATTCGCTAAATTCCTCGGCATCGTTTCGCACCTCTTCTCGTAGTCCCCCGACGTTGTCGAGAATTACCCGTATATTTATTTCTCCCGTATACCTGTCCCATCGAGCACTTCCTCGAGCCTGGTTTCGTTGTCGGGTGCACACACGGTAATCCATATAAATAGCGAGTCTCTTCCGTTCAGGCTACTTTCACCCGTGGAATCGTGGGCCCGGTATCGCGCGACCAGCATCATCGAAACGTCTTTATCTCGGGGGGGCAGCTTGATAGATGCGGTCGCGCCGCCATTAATTCCACACCGCGCCCGATTAAAATAGCGCCAGCGAGGATTACGGACGAATTAAAATCCGGCTCTCGAACGCTCGCTCTCGATCGTTCCTCTGAATTACACGTGTGCTCGGGTCGCATTAATTACGTGATGTAACGCGAATCACGCTCGCGAGAGCCGGTCGGTGGCGCCATTTTTCTTTTCTTCCCTCGACTTTCCTCGCCTACTTCAGGATCAATCCTGTTCCACTCGCGCGGATCTACGTCTGGATTTCTCGCACTTCCTCGAAAATCTCCTTTTCTCTCTTGTTTTCCCCTGGCTGGAAGCAACTCGAGCATGTCCGGCACGCAAAATGGCCGCGGCGCGAGAATGGACTCGTTTCACGGCCGGTGTGGGTCTCGAATTTATACGGTTCGATAGGACTCGCGAAGCCGGTGCACTAAAAGCTGATATCGTTATATCCGAACGGCTGATGGCGTTACGTAAGGCGAGATTTACGATAATCACGGGGGACTCGGGGCGAACAGCTGGTTCTGCTCGATGCCGGAAACGGCGACGAGCGAGGCGCACTAGATGCCGGGAGATATTTAATTTGGCATCGTTTAAAAGTGCGGGCCGAAGGGAAACATTTATTGTAGCCGGCTGGCGTGCACGGCAAACTGCGGCTAAGTAATCGTAATTACGCACGGATCACTATTCTTAGGCTCCCCTTGCGCCGCGTTTTTTCCCGCAACAGTTAACAGTACCGGCGTCGAAATAAAAGATTCGTAAATGTCTGCTTCCTGATCGGAGGTCTCTAATTGAACCGCTGCATCTGCAGTTAGCCTGTCATAGAGGAAATTAACTGCCGCGAACGTTTCCTTATCCCGCGTAAACGCACGGTGCCATCTGTAATAGCGCCTAAACGTAACGATCGCGGAGAGAAAACGAGGAAGACGAGGCGGATTAAGAAGCTCCGCGGTCGCTTTTTAGGAAAGAAAACGAGTCGCTTCGGAGAGGAACGTGACGAAGTGTACGAGGAAGGACACTCGCGTCCGCCATTTCACGAGGGCCGTTCCTCAGCCTTCTTTCACCCCGGGGACACTTAATCCCAGGCATTCCGCGTGCTCGCCGCGCGGCGACAAATTTCCCTAGCGCCTCCGCCGCGCGCATTCCCGTGGTCCATGACTCCTCGCATCCCTTCGCGGTGTGTCTGGAAACGCGACACCGCCGCCGCAGATTCCGCGAACTTATTACGCGGCCTGCCAACAAATTCGCCGACAGCCAGTTCCACGGGCCCGTCGTCGAGCATCTCCGCGTTCGCTGCGCGTGCAATCCGACGCGGCGCGATAAAGTCGATGAGCAGAGGAGGCGAAGAAAGACGCAGCGACGACGCGCGAACAGGGGAAACAACCCCCGAGGACGAACGCGCGGGCCTCGCGGATGAATCGTGGCGAATTTATCACGGCGAAACTCGAGGCGACGCGAGGACCCCGAGTCAGCAATTAACGCCGGTGATTTAAGGGCGCGCAGGCCGAGTTTTAACGTCGTCGAGTCGCCTTCGCCTCGGCCTCGAGAGCGTAATTCCGCGACCGCGGCGAGGATTATCGCGGTGCATCGTCGTCGTTCACGGTTTCCTCTTATCTCTGCCCCTTTAAGCGGGATTGCGCAGATGCTGGCTAGCCTGTTTCTTCCACTGCCGTTTCTGGCTGGAACCCTGTACGGTTCGCGCTGCTCGATTCGGCTCGTCGGGTTTCGCCTGGTTCGGCTGCATTCCGTTCCCGTTCGAGAGCGTTACGTCTCGTTACGTTCCATTCAGATTCGTTCTGTCGTACGCGCGATTCAAGCCCATTCAACCACGCCGCAGACCGTGCTGCTCCCTTTCGTCGGCCGCTCTCGTAACGATCTGATAATTTAGGCTCGACTCGCGTGCGAGTTTCGTTCCGCGTTCCGTTTTCACCGGCGCGATGAGTTTATTAGCGTCTCTGCGTCGGGGTACTAGCCCCTTCTGCGAGTCCGTAAGCGTTCCCCCTTTATCTTGGCACTTTGCTAACTTTGGATAGTCGACTTTTCAAATTTGCGAACTTTTCGATATTTAAATCCTGATTGTTCGTCAATTCGAATTTGGAATTTTGGGATTCGACGAGAAGAGGGGTGTTCGTTGGAGAGGCGGAAATTCTGGGACGAAATTGACCGGCGGATATGAAGAATTAGGAGGAAACGTAAGACGATCTACCGGGAGGCTGAAATTGCCAGTGGAATCGTGGAAATTGCAGGGCGAACGTTGAAAGGCCGTCGGCCATTACCGAAATGGCAACAATGTTCGTAAAAAGAAATATCAGGAACGATGTATTAGCGAGGTGAAATAACCGCGTGCAACGTGCATGAATTATTGGGTGCGCGAGCAGTTTCGATGATCCTAACTGCGGAAATTACACGTTCCCGGGCAGATTTACCTACGTAATGTATGCGCCATGTGCACGGCCCGGGGACACGCACGCGGGATCTGAAATTTCATTACTTGCCGAGATAATTTCCATTTCGGAAGCACCGCGGCGATAATTTAAATAAAAATCTTTCATCGATACTCGTAAATTCCGCGCTCGTCCCACTGGCCTCGTTCATACGGCGTTCCCTATTCGCCGTCTTCACCCTGTTTAAAGTTTTGACGGTTCCGACAGGGCAAATTGCACGTTCCGGTCCCGGGTTGCGTGCTCGCCCAGGGAATCCGGTAGGATGCGATTACGGCTACTATTATTAAACTATTACTAAGAAACTCGGCGGAGTAGCGGGCATTTCGTTGTCAGTCGCGATGCAACTCACTCCGGAGTACAAAGGAACGATGGTAATTGGACTGGTCTCCGAGGGGTTCGCATTCCACGAGGGTACGCGGTCCCCACGCGATGGAAAAATCGATGCACCCTGTGATGGCCGATGGTCTCGTCACCGGAGTTCATTCGTTAGCAGCGGCTCGTTGATTTACGACCGGCTGCAATGGGGGAAACTCGATTATTCGAGGAACGTGGAATCGTTGAAATATCGAAATTCTCGGTACATTCGTATTAAAACGACAAGCACTTGGAAGCTTAAAGGCTCGTAACTCTGCCAGGCGCGTCTATTCAGGCCCGTTTCTTATTACGCGAAACCACGGCGCCGACACGCCCACCATAACGAATTCAATTTAACGCACGCCAAAGATCGTGAGTTCCTAGTGTATACGAGGCCTGATAGCGCGCTTTTATATTCAATTTATTAGCCTTAAACGCGGCTGCCCGGAGCTGTTTACGATTCGCTGCCGCAACGCTTTGTCGAATTCGTGTCCCCTCGTCTCCTCTCGTGCATCGCCGTCGCTGGTTATTAAATATCGTTAGATTATTACGACTTGTCAATGCCCGCTCGGTCCATTTATTAACTCCACCGAGTGTCTATTCGTTAGACGCGAGGGATAGCAAGGATCGTGCCTCTCGAAACGGCCGCTTATTATCAGTTTTTACGGGTTTGCCATGGGTCTATGGCCGCCGCGTGCTTTCGCTCGTTACAAAATCGGTCCGCAGCGTTTTGCAACCGTCTCAGCCTGCGGAATGCGTGCAGACCGCCTGAGAACGCGTGGATCCAGTCGCTATACGTCGTCGCCACGTCCTCGCTGCCAGAGATCATCTGGATCCTCCCCTTCTCTGCGAACGCTGAACTCGATTAACGCGGATACACCGGTTTTACGCGAGCACGGGGATAAATGCACACCTCGGGTGAATTCTACGAACATTGCTCTATCTTTCATTCCTATGTCTAGGATGAGCTGTCTTATTTCAGGGTGGACTCGCTGGATTTGGTCTGGCTAGCATTTCGAAGAGTCAGAAGTATACTTTGATCGTGTTAACGGTTCATCCTTGTGGTCTTCGATATAATTTACGTTTCTATCTTACACAAAGGTCTATTAAGGAGATCGGCAATCATGTGTAGTTGATTCATCATCGGTCAGCTTAATAGATACTCGCAGCAAGTATCGTTTTCCATTTTGAGCAGCTTTGCGCATTGCGTGGTTCTTATTATGCTTCGTCTTTGCGGCATACTATCAGATGTTACGCGCGATTATGTTTTATCTACCAGTGTCCAAACGTACTCGGTCCAACCAACGGGGAAATCAACCCAACACTTGACTCTGCTGTCAGCTATAGGAGAACGCCGCGGAGAGGTACCCGAATGGGCGATTGCTCTTGGGCCACTTCAGCTCGAGCAGGATATGATATCCAACCGTGCTCCATGGCCCTTATGCCATTCACTCTTCCACACCCAGTGGCAAGCACCACAGTGCTAGGTAGTGGACCCACTGGGTCCTAAGGGCAGTATCGTGGAAGTGAGGTGAATGGTCTTGGCCAGTGTGGGCCCTCCAACTTCACCGAAATTTGTAATATCGGTTCCATCGTGGTTTCTGACTGGACACCAAAGTCAGAATCCACACCGATCTTCGCTCTTAGACACTCGCAATACTATTTTCCAATTAGGCTTTGTATGAGACAGATTAAATCCTGATCAGTGTGAACGGAAACGGCTGCCAAATATTTTACTAGCCTCACCTATCTAGACTATCTCGTTGAGACGATCTTGAAAACGGTGTTCAGGGCATCAAAAACAACCTACTCGCATGTCACGTGATCTCCGGACAGACACGTCGCGATGGTAATCGACGATACTCGGGCAATTGTTCATCGTGGCCACGGATGATCCGCAGACTGACCCACATCGGGCGGATGACGGTCAATATGACGCGTTCCCGTTGCAACGAAAACGTCTGGCGGAGGCCGCGCGTGGGCAGCAATTTTTCATCGGCGACAAATGAAAGCAATCCTTTATTCCAGCTGCCGGAGCCGCTAGCGCGTCAGAAGCGGCCAGTCATCCTTTGTAATGCGCTCGCGAGATCGAGCGCGTGCCAAAGTTCATCCTTTTGACAGGCCTCGATGCGAGCGTCTAGAGGAACGCTCTTCTCTCGCGCATTCGCGATGAATTCCGCGCATTACGGCCGGATGCATTGTTTGACCCGCTTCTCGCTCGAATTCCGTGACCGGGAAAAGAGAGACAGAGCCGCATTAACGAAGATAAAATACAATTACCGTAAAATCGAAAGCAGGTCTGTAATTTCTCCGCCTGCCTTAATTCATGCCTAGATCATGGCCCATTCATCCTCATTAGCAGACCTTCGAGGCACACCTTCCACTGTCCGCGCTGCGGCTAACGTACGAGGCACACATAATTCAGGAACGACGCTCGATTTCGCCCGATAAGGCGCCATTGGCGCGACTCATCGCGCCTCGTTCTACGCGATCGCGCGAGCGAAAGGTTAAAAGCGAGCGGCGCGAGTGCTCGTTGGATTTTATCACGGACACGCCTCTACGGCGTTCGATTCGACGAGTTTGCACCTAGACAATGTACCTCTCCGCGCGAACAAATTGATTAGCAGCGCGCGGCGGTCGTAAAAGGCGCGTGATCGCGTCGCGATCCGATAGATCTCGCGGGATCTAGATTCCCCGGGGATCCATACACACCGGGCGAAAGCGGCGTAATTTACGCGCCGTCCTCGGCCGATCCGCGCCGATATTCGCGAAACCGTGGCTAATCGGCCAACCGTTCTCGATTAACGATTTTAATTTACTCGGTATCGGCCAGCGATAAGCGGCTGGACCGCTTCGCTTGTGTCTTAATTAACCTTCTGACCGTTCAATTAGAGGCGGCCTGCTTGGTTTATTTCCCCGAGCGGAAAAAAGGGACGCTCGGCGGGTAAAAAGGGGGAACGCGAGAATGCGGCGAGTTTTTGCATATCGCGGTGAACTGCATCGTGGACGGACGAATTTATTGGTCGGAAGCGTTAACTCGCGGACCGTAATATCGCCGGAATGTGGACAGTTGCTTCTGCGAACGGGCGTATGGGAGACCACGAGCAACGAGAACCTGAAAACAGGATCTCGCTTTCGCGCGAGGCAAGAACCTCGAGGAGGGGGATAGACGAGAGGGGAAACGAATTCGGATAGATTCGTTATGGCGGTTATCTGGTAGAGCTATCGGGAAGCTGAGGAGGAAGTCGCGATTACCAATCTGGACCACCGAGTAGCGTAGGGGAGAATGGTAATTACTCGAATTGTAAACTCGGAGGGAACCGAGTTTTGACCTGGATATCTCGATCGATGGATCTGTCGGTCTCTGGGAATGGAGACGTCTAGGTTCGACTAGGTTTAACCCCTTCCCGTACTTTTTCGTAACGAAGATTTTGGTCCAAACATGATTATCACGAGCCAGACACGTGATGCGAATTTTAGCCCGTGCATGGATATCACGAGCTAGGCACGCGATGAATCTTTTGGTCCAGACATGTTTATCACGAGTCCGACTCGTGACGAGGATTTTTGCCCAAACACGAATATCACGAGGCAGGCACGTGAACAGAAAGTCGGTCCGAACGTAAACATCACGAACCAGACTCGTGAACAAATAGTATTGCGACTGTTTTCGAGCACCAGTCTGGTCTGTTTACCGCGCGTTGACGTCAACAATTTGGGCCCAGATTTCGTCAGGCTAAATGGCACGGGAAGGGGTTAATCGGTGGATTATTATTTCGGTTGTCAACCATATGTCGATAGGATTAGCACGAGGACTAATGGCGATGTTTCTGTCGAATTGCGCAGGTGTATCCCGGATGGCGGGGACGTTGGTTACACGATGACGGAATTGCAGCCGTCGCCGCCAGGATATCGAGTCCAGGATGAGGCCCCGGGCCCACCTTCCTGTCCTCCGGGCTCCTACAAGTACGCGAGTCACGGCCACGGCAGCGAGCCTGCCAATTTCAAGAGTACCTCGTCGTATCCTCAGGAAGGCTATGGCCTTAAGCAGAGTCCGTCTCGGACGGTGCCTCCTAACGAGTACTATCGGCGCAGGAACGACGGCAGGAGGTCCGCGGAGAACGAGCACGAGGCTGGCAATGCAGCCAAGAAAGCCACGGTTGCCAGTTACAACGAAAGTCACAAGAAGAATACTGCGGGCTACAAGAACGACAGCGGGTACGCGACCTTCGATCAGCTTTTAATCGTATCACCGTCTGTACTCTTGGCTATTGCCATTGCTCCCCGTTTCTCGCGGTGCTTCAGTTTTAACTTCCAACTCGCGACAAACCGTACCTTCGCGTTGTATCGTTCGAATTTTGGGATCTTCGGAATTAAAAGATCATTAATTTTCAAATTTCCAAATTTTTCGTAGCTTCGAACGCGGTTAAAATCGAGTTGACAGTGACTAGACGTAGACCCGATGTGTACGCATTCACGGATGAAGCCTAAGCGAAATATTTTGACAGTTGTCTAGCTTCTATTTCGTCCATTTGGTCCCGTGATCTCAAAGAATTCGTGGATGGAATCGATCTTCGAGCATCGAAATTAATTGTTCCTACCAGCCCGTACCGGCGAACGAGTTTCCACGGTTAACCGCCGCCGTAGACTCTTTTATCGAGCAACTTTTTGCAGGCACGATAAGAGATACCGTTTGGCAGCCAATTAGACGTTCGCTGTATTAGTCCCGGCACACTTAGATTTCGCGATAGGTCGAACGTGGCGTTCCAACGGCGCGGCGTCTCGTCGTTACGGGGACGGGGTCCGGCGTCCGACGTCGCAATTATAGCCTGATTATACACGTTTCCAGTTACGTTGAACTTGTTCGCCATTCCATAAATTACGCGGCGGCCACGCATCCTGCTAATAAAGTGGTTCAATGACATCGCCAGAGGAGAGGAGATCCGTGGCCAGGCTACCGGGATTGTCGATGGTCTCGTAGGTGATTCATCGCGCGGCACGAGCGCCGATCACCTACGATTCCCTCGCGACTCGCGTATAATTGCTCCCACGCGAGCGAACGCTGGTCGACCACCATCGAGCGATCCGACTCCCCGTTAAACCATGGATTTCCTTCTCTGCTCGAACAGGTATAGCGAGAGCCTTGGATTCGACAGTTACACGCTCCCTCTCAATGAAAGAGACGAGGCGTCGCCACCGCCAACGCCGCCAGTCAGAGACGCGTCTAGCCTCAAAGGCGTCTGCTATGGACCCGGCCACGAGAAGTATCCGTCTTGGCCGAGCGCGCCGGAGAGGCACCCTGACGAGGACGTTCACAGCTCGGGTCACAGCGGATCTCATCGCTCGAAATCCTGGACCGATCACACCAACTACCCGAAGGAGAAGCCTGCCCAGTACACTAGACCGCACACGAAGAGGCCCAATCCCACGTTCACGCAGCAGGTGACGTATACCGTAGCGTAGACCGATATCGGATCATTCGCCGTACTCCGTACACGACATCGTACTCTAACGCGCTTTAGATTCCGTCGAATTGCCTTCGCAACCGCGATTTTTCCCGAATCGATGCGTCAGCGTGGCGACCGGATCTCACGATCCTATATGTGCAGGGCGCACGGTACACGCGTGACGAGGAGCGAACATTCCCTCGCGTCGCGGCTCTTACGAAATTGAAAACTCATTTGCAAGGAGGTGAAGCACTTTCGACGGTGTTAACGAGTCACGAGCGAGCCCGGGCAAGCTTATCGCGCCATTTTCAGCGATCGCCGCGTGTAAAGTGTTTCGCGCGAGAATAGCGTTCCCTGCACGGACAGCCGGGGTTCCGAAGAAGCTTAATTGGCCGAACGTGTCCCGTCGAGCACCGATGGAACGACGGCCAGCTCTGTGGACCTTGGTAAATCGCGTTACGCCCTAAAACCACGCGTACAATTAATCTCCCACACCCGCACCCTCCTTTCTCTCGCGCGGTGACATAATCGCAGCGTGGTTGCGGCTCAGACTTCCTGAAAAGTAGGCCAGCAATTTCGAGACGAGATGCCGTTTCGCGCGGGCCAGGCCCCGTCTTTCTCTCCCCCCCTCTCTCTCTCTCTCTCTCTCTCTCTCTCTCTCTCTTTCTCTCTCGCGTTCCTCTTTAACGTCGCTCCGTACGCGAATTCCAGCGTTTCCAGCTACAGGGGAACGTTAATGCGTCGTAATTCATTCGACTTTCCTTTTGCTCGATTTAGGACTTCCTTATTAGCTGGACGCGGTTTTTGCCGACTTCGGTAATTAGCTCGTTGCTCGGTGGTTTATTTTAAACCGAAAGGCATTACGCTGACACTCGATGGCGAAGAGCGGCCCGCTCGGCAAAAACGGGGCCCAGGCTTAAAAGTTCAATTACGCGGCGTGGCTCAGGCAAATGTACACACACACGCTGATTGCACAATCGATTACGCAGCGTACGACGACGCGGAGCGTACGCGAAGGCGGACGAACGAAAGCGTTTCGAATGCCACTCAGGAAGAACAACGATCTTCCTGTTGCAGCTGAAGACGGTGATGGAACGCTGCGAGAAGATCCCGGCGGAGACTTTCGAGTCGCGCAACAGAAGCAACGTGGAGGAGGAACCGAGATTGTGGCCTCGCGTGGATCGCGAGGGCAAAGCTCTGGGCGACGCGGAGTACGTGGTGCCGTCACCTCCTGAGCGCGAGCAGCAGACCGCTCAGACCCTCAGCCATGCCGATTTGGAAGCCTACGTTAGGAGCTACCAGGATCCCCAGGTGTCCCAGGTAACGCGCGTTAACTTGTGCTCGTTTGCCGTTGATGGATCGGTGATACTGATCGAGTTCCAATTTCGTAGGTGGACATTTATAGGGAGGCAACCCTAACGCAAGCGGGACTTGAAGAATACACGAGGGTGCAACATTCTCAGCAGGCTAGCTACGCACAATCCGAGGGCTACCATAGTTACGTCTCCAGTGTGGACTCTACTACGAACACTCCGTTCCTTGACAGGTGTGTTGGCTACGGTTAATGGCGGGTTTAACGATCGTGTATCTCGTTGTGTATTTACGTTCGAATCGTTCGTGCAGATTGAGAAGAGACAGCGAGGCAGTGGCTCAGAGACCGACGTCCACCTGGGAGGACACCTCGAGGGAAGGAAGAGACAGCGTCGTGACGACGTCCAGCGGAAGCGCCTCGAGCAGCGAGACTCTGAAATGGCACGGATCGATGTCGGACGTTAGCGTATCCAGCGGATTACCGGCTCGACAGGGCGCGTCGGATCGATGGCACCACGGATCAATGTCAGACGTCAGCAGCGTAAACGGTGGAATTTTACCGCAGAAGCCCAACAACGGATGTCATGACAAATGGCAAGGATCTATGAGCGACGTCAGCACCAGCGGATTGTCCCCGACCACAAAGGGTAGACACAGCGAAAAATGGCCGGACAAGTGGCAAGTTTCCATGAACGATCGCAATAAACAGAGTCAAGGTAGATCTAGCTTGCCGGCTGTGATCAATCACTGCAACGCGTCCACTAACGTGGCAGACGTTTCGTCGTCTGTCCGCGAGAGCAAATGGCAGGAGTCGAACATCGACGAGGAATCATTGGTGGAGAAATCGCAGTCGGGATCTCAATGGGACAATTCGGTTAGGATCGAGGGTGATAAGTATGGATCGCTGGCACAACCGATGCCTCAGAGTCCGATACGCCAGCAGATGGGCGTCACTAGCTCCCAGAGTCCGGAAAATTGGAATCCTATACACGGATCTATGTCAGACGTTAGCCAGGCTAACGGGTTACCGTGTAGCAAGCAGCTGATCGCTCACAGTGCCAGAGTTCAGACTCCGCAGAGACACCACTCGGAGAGCGTGTTGTATCTAGATCGCGAACGCAATCAGCGCAAGCTGTACCCTGTCAGCACTACTCAGCCTCAGGAATCTACGCAGTCCTCGAGGTATCGTCGGAAAATTGAATACGATACACTCCTTATTCCTGTCAAACGTTGTATCTTATCGAATGTACGTGTTTATTTTCAGAATGGCACCGACATTGGCCCAACAGCCACAGATGTCAGTGGCAGAGCGCATAAACGAACTGGAGAAGCAACAGCAACAGCAGCAGCAACAACAGATGCGTTACACCTATTTAGACCCAGAGAAACGCCATAGAGTATCTGACCCAACGTTGAAGGCCATACAGAAGAAAGCCCTGCTCTCCTTCTACGAGAGACATCACCAGGCATCCTGGAAGTCGGAACCGCAATTAGCCCAAGGAACGGCCCCTGCACCGCAAAGTCCTCCGCCCCAGCCACCCCCTCGCCCTAGACCGCCTTCTTCCAGACGTGCCAGCTCGGCTTCCGATTACGCCAGCGGCACTTGGCGGGAAAACGGTAACAGAAATCAGAACCAGGGTAACGGGGAACTGTCGAGTCCCAAGCATCAGCACAGCAACAGCTGTGGCAGTCTCTCCACGGATTTGCTAGGCCCCGTGATAGTGGGACCAGCCATATCGATCGACGATTGGGTCCCGGAAAGGCCACCCAAGAAACCGCACTTGCGAAACGTCTACAACGACCGCGTACCCAGTCCTGACCTGCCTCCACCCTCGCCTCCAACTGTAACCGAGAACGAAGTCCACGATTGCGACGATCCACTGCCGCCTCCACCGCCGGAACTCAGCGACGATTGTTTCCAAGACAGTCAACGCAAGCCTAACAATACTCTACATCAGTCGGAAGAATCGAAGATCCGTGACAGATCTTGCGATAGACACAAATTAGAGAGACACTCCATGAGAAGGTCTAAGCACGGTTCGAAAAGAGAGCACGAGAAATCGTCCGGGAAGTCATCGCCGAATTCTCCCGCGAAAACGGTGTCCCAAGAGCAAGAGCAACACCAATTCGTCAGGGCTGCCATAGCATTGAAACACGTAGACTCCGAGATGGTGTTAGAGAACGGGGTTTCCGCTGGATTCGCCACACACCGAATGGTAGCTACCGGTCGGTCCAGTTTGAGATACCCGTCGACGCAGAAGTTAATGGTGAATGGTAGAGTAACGCCAGCCAGGAGAATATCGGAGGAGCGGCCTTTCTCCGGCAGGCCCCCGGCCCAACTACCTGATCTCATCTCGCAGCGATACAGCGACTCTGGGAATCAGAGACCTGCCCCTCAAGTACCCGTGGAGCCGAGGATCATTCGACAGGAGTCTATGCGAGTGGACGGAACGCGAATCGACGTAGCCGGCTTGCTCAGGAACGAGTCCGCCCAGAGACTGGAGTCATCCTCAGGTCAGAGACCCCAACCGCAAGTGCCTAAAAGCGTGGACAAAAGTGCCTCGAGTAATCAGCCTAATCAGGTGACCAGACCGAACTACCTGCCTGTCCCAGAGAATTCCAAGTGCGCGACCAAGTATCTAGAAAGTGGAAACCACGGTTTCTCCATTGGTAGTCCAGTGAAGACCGGCTACGAGGCCAATTCCAAGATGTTCCCCTCGGAGTCGAGCCCTCAGAAGTACCACGAGCCCCCGAAATACGTGCCGAATCATCATCAACGTCACGGAGACGTGACACAGAGGAACTACTACGCACTGCCACCCAAGTACATCGACGCACCGAAGCAGAAGCCTCAACCCCAATGTCCCACGGACAGATACGGTGGTACCGGTTCTCCCAGCTCTCCTCCTCCGCCTCTGGCACCGCGGCAGAACACTCCGGGCAGGAAGTCGTTGCCTCCTCCGCCGCGGCCAGCTCCTCCTCACGCGCAACAGGGGTAAGTTTCATGGCTTCCTAATGAACGTAATCATTTCTCTGCCGCGATCGTAACGTTACTCTTCGTTAGTTTAACCCGCGATATAGCGATACAGCGGCTGGAAAAGTTGAACGATCAGTCGTTCGCTTTTCGGCTCGGATTACCGCCGATCATTTTTCCGTCGCGTTTCGTAATCGCGGAGATCTCGCGGCCCGTTCGTTTTACGGTCGTCAATTAAAGATCTCGGGATAGAGAGAGGGTCGAAACGTCGGTGGAGGATAGGCGCACGGTATGCTATCGTCGAGAGCAGTTTGAGCCACGGAACGCACACGATCCTGTAATTGCGGCGTAATTGAATGGTAAATGGTTTGCTGCCGCGGCTTGGCGCTCGCGAGTATCGTCTATTATACGTATACCGTGCAGTGTCCCATCGTACGATACGCTTATCCCGCGATCGATCAGCTGAATTAGAGGTAACCGCGGGTACACCTAACCCTGCGCTGTCGACGGGACGCTTATTAACGGCGCCCGGCGATCGATAGATCACTCGCGAAACCGACGCGCCACGTCGCGAAAACTTCTCGAGCATCCCTCGATGGCGTCGTTCCGCGAGCAGCTATAAACGGTGGGGGTCTGCTTTGGGTTTACGAGCCGGGGAAACAGGCGTGGAAAAAATCCGCTTAAATTCCACGGGGATTACCGCTAATCACCGGCTCTGATTCGCGCGATAAAAATGGCCGATGGTTGTTTAACAATTTGCAGGCTTACGCCGCTAATCCCCGTGAGCCGGCTGGTCTCGTGCATACTGCGCATTTTTCCCCTTTATCGATTCTCTAATGTCACTTTTTTATAATCCACGGATGGCCAGGCCGTAAACATACAATCCCGGTTCAGCGAAGTTCACCACGCGAGTTTGCCGAGATTACGGCTGAAAGCGAAAAAATGCCGCAAGCAGCTTTCCCTTAAGCACTCTATATCCGTGGAAAGAAACTCGCGACTACCCAGGCCGGTGATGGTAGAATCGTTGCTGATTCGTACGAGCGTTGAGCAAGAATTACTGACGGATTATCAGGCTACGAAGCCAGACGAGATCCCTCGATGCTCGTTTTTGCGCCGGTTTAAATCCGGGAACTCGTAAATCCCCGGGGATCAGCGCCGGCAATGCCGATAGTTCGGCGAACTCTCGGCTCTGCTCGTTAATTATTTTCTCGTTCGTTCGCTCGACCGAATCGTATGCATTACCATCAGATTATCATTGCAAATCTAACGGTGCCCATTACCGCGTTGATTTACGAGCGTGTGACTTTCCCTGAATCGCGTCCGGTGAGAGTCACTTAAACGACATCGTCGCTGGCTACGAGCAACTCTTTACGATCCGCGCTGCTTTTAATCGTCGCGTTCACGTAAATCCTCCATTAAGCCGTTCGATCGTTATTTCCCCGTGGATCCTGCCACCGCGATTTCGTCCTCCCGCCGCTCTTTCTCCGGTGTCCTTGACGAAGTTGTTACGGGAGTGATCGCGATCACTGCTCGGGGTAGATAGAAAGCGCGAACCCGGCTCTGGTCTTCGTGCCACGACTCGGAACCAGTCGTGGTCGCGAGGGGAAAGAAGTCACCCAAGACGTCCCCGCGTTCTTGAAAAGCAAGAACTCGGGCAAGGTCGATCGCGCGCCAAGCTCTCCGGCTGTCCAGGGACCAGAGCAGCGCGTTTCACGGAAGCGGGGTCTCTTCGTGGTCCGTGCTTTTTTGGGTCACGAGAGAACGATCGTGATCGATGCGATATCGGCAATGTGCATCGTGTAGTAAAGATAGGATTTATAGAGATCGAACTTTAAACTTTGATTATGTTGTAGCGGAAGGATCAGGAGATAGGGCTGGTGGTCCAGAAGTCTTTCTTCGTCGAAGGTTTTTATTTTACTGACGGTCCTTCGGTTCGAGAAGGTTTGACACCCCTCGACCGATCGTCTCGTCATCGATGAGTTCAAATGTTTTAAACAGTCGGAGACGCTGCCTGTCGCCTGACTGTTTACGCCGTCTATTCTAAGATCGTTTACAATATTTTATTCTCTTGCGGTACAAATTGGCTTGAGTTTTGTGAGATGCGTGACGCAGACGGTGGATTGTCGAAAGAGTCCCGTCACAGGGTTTTATAGGCCCTGTGAGGACCCGTTGCGTCACTCACGATCAGTCCTGCTTCGAAAACCGATAGGCTCGATGATTGCTCGAAGCAGCGTAGATCCATATGCAGGGTGACGCCATCGAAATAAAGACTCCTCTCGCAATGAAGCTTATCGAGAGGGAGCCACGAGCGACTCTACCGGGATGAGAGGAAATTAACGACGGATTAATAGTAATTGCACGGTCGCGAGGATTCACCGGTCAGACCCGTTCCAGGCAGGCCACAGGATGTAGGCTCGATCTCACGGGGCGATAAGTCTTTTCACCTTTCTTTTGTTTCGTTCTCGCTCTGATTGGGTGACCAGCTGGCTTCTGTGACGGTCGAGCGGTCGTAGCGACTGCACGAGATTCCGACCTCGGGACACGGTTCGCGGGGCAACACCGCTCCGCTCGTTTCAACCTTCGACAGGAAGAAGACAGGGGACCGGAGATCTTCTGCGTGGCGGAGTCGGCGATTACGGCTCGGCTGCCGATTCCCCGCTCGTTCTTCGCCGCCTCTCCCTCTTTCGTTCGGGGTATTCAAGCGGAGGCTTAACCTTTCGGCTAAACCGAGCCACGAGGCAGAAATGTCAGAAAAAAGGTTACCGCGTGGCACCACGGGCGTGTTTGCCCGTTCTTCGGCGCTCGATTATGCTCGCCGTGGCACTGCCGTTCCAGCACACGGATGGAAGAGTCGAACGCGTGAGAATTCGTCGGCTATTCGGCCTCGTTCAACGAGATCTAACGTACAACGAGTCGCAACGCCGCGGTAATACCTATGCACACGTTCGAATCTTCCCGTGCAGCGGGCGAATGGTGCCCGAGAAATCGCGCGAATTTATTTTTCCAACCGATAACATCTGACTACATAGCAACCGGAGTGGCGGGAAAAATACGCCGATTCGGATCGCGGATCCCACTCGAGCGATCCGGGTTGTCTAATCGCGCGATTGCGATTATTCCTCAGCTTCGTGCCTCCGCTGGGTCGAGTGTGCAGGAATGTGTTTCCACAGGAAACGTCTGCCGACCTGCCGGCCGCAATTAAATAGTCCCTGGAATGGATCGACGTTTCGGTTAACAACGATCGTAAAGTCCGCAGCTATTGGAAGAATGCTCCGTCGCTTAAAAATTACCCGGCAGTCCTGATCGCGAGGAATCGCGCGGCTACCCGCAGCGTGCCTACCGGATCCGCTCGCGACCGAGGTTTTCGCTTTCCGTTGCGCTCGGCTCGCTAGATTAATACGCTCGCGAGTACGCGTAACGATCGCGCGCCTACCCGATCCGGAAGATCGTTTCGCGTTCAAAGGGGAAGAGCAACGAGCCTGTCATCCGAGGCCGTTTCGAGAAACGCCCGGATAAAGGATTCTTTTTAGAGCTTGGGAAGAGAGACATCAACCAGGTCAGACGAAGCCTGTTGCAATTTCTAGCATGACATCACAGCGTTTAGCGTGCAGGGAAGTAACCTTATTCGGTTGTACAGCAATAGATGTATGAAGTTCAACTCGTTAAGTGCTCAGCCTGTTTCGCTTGACGTTCTGTTCGAAGTGTTCGTAAAACTCGGAGACACTGTACCAATTGTTATAATAGGAATTGCCAAACATTAGGTTCAAAGATGGCGAAGAATTTAACACCAAAAGTTAGCACCTTTTGGTCCTAGTCTGGGCCAGTCCCTGAGGACTGGTGGGGCCCGAACGGAAAGTAGTGCTAGTCCCTGAGAATACTTAACACTAGGTTTACGGACGCTATCTGTATACCTGTTTCTGAGGACATCTGTCAAATTGACAGGTGAAGGAAACCACGTGCCTTTTTTTTAACTATTAGTTAAATTTAAAAACAATTATATATTATATTAACCCTTTGCACTCGATAGGGTGAGCTTCAGTCACCATTTCATAAAATTTGGAACATCGATATTAATCAATATATCAAATTTAATGTAATGAAACAGTGTGCGAAGTATCGAAGTCAAATAATTCTACAATTCTATTATTATACAATTCTTCATTTACTGCTCAAAAAGTATCGTCAGTTTTTTAGTAGAGAATCCTTGAATTTCTACTCTTCTCTAGCTAAAAAATCGTCGAGTGCAAAGGGTTAACAGTCTTAATATAAGTTACCATCGTATAATTGGAGCAACCCTTCTGTTCCGTAAATCTAGCGTTAATGTGGCACTTAATGCGTTAATGTAGGTGTAGAATACTTTAGCTCTTTGCGGCACAGGATTTCGGATAATAAAATAGCTTCATGTTGCATAGAAATTTTATTGCGTTTTAAATGAAACGAAATTGGTATATTTTTACTAACAAAGGAATCACGTAATGTAGAAACATAAAACCAGGAAAGAAAGATTGTCGCCTTATAAACCTTCAGCTTGCAACAATTGATGAACCTGTACTGGCATGCTAAATGTTGTCAACGCGAGCGAATATATTTCTAACGTTTGTCGAAGGTATTATCAATTGTTATACGTAAATAAGACGAAATATAAACCTTTACGCGTGTAGCTATTGCAATATTTCGAGGTGGGACTAAAAATGACCCACCATGCATCACGGTGCATCAAAAAGGTGGGACACGTTGAGTGCTACGTCAATCCCTGGGCACTGACAGTAGACTTTTCGTTTGAACTACGTGGATTCTAGGGATTGACAATTCTTAATGACAATTAATATACTGCAAAAACTAAATTCCCTCTGCTGAAGTAAATCTTTCTTTACACTTTCGTGGTTTTTCCTGACTGATCGTCTCTTTGTGATCGCCTCTTTGCCTTTCTGGTATTCCCTACCTTATTACTTTCTGTTTATAATTTGTATATTTGTTGGCTGCATTGGCTGCACCATTCTCATAGTCCAAACGACAAAATGAAACAAAGCAATCTTCTGTCCATACTCTTCAGCATACTTGAGCTCTCAGCATCAAGTGCTCACTCGCTGTCGCCTGAACAGAAAGTATAGCAAAATCGGCACCGCACTCAAGTGTTAATCCTAGCGTGCCTCAAAGAGTTAAAAGCGTTGTACAATTGTTCCGGATTTGAGACTGACTGTTCCAGGAGACAGCAAATCCTTTTAAATCCAAAAACTGACCCCTTGATGCCTGCATAGCTTCAAAGGTCCTTGAAGTCCAAAGATCGGTATTGACCTGTCACCATCGTTGCATAGCCATAGTTAGTTTACAACAAAGCCTACTGTAAATCTCTTTGAGACGGAATTTCGCTAACAGTATCATGCATGAATGTGTACCAATTTTCCTCGTTAGCCACGCTTCGCGATCCGAATTACAAAGAAATTACTCGGAAACAAAGTTGCCTGCTCGAAACGCTTTGCCAGATGTGGGCCACGACTGACGTGTACACGCGAACGATCTCGTTTCAGCCCTCGACTGTTAATTATCGCTTAATAAGCGATACTTCATTTCACCAGCGACTCGCTGCCAAGGATCGGCCGATTCCAGATGTCGCTGCCGTCACGGTGTTCGACCCCAGTCGGTCACGTTTTCCCGGTTCCCTTCGTTTCGCTCTTCGATCGTACCTTCCTCCCTTTCTTTTCGCCGATCCACGGGCGAAACTCGTTCCATTCCGCGTCTGAGGTTGCACGGAGGCAAGACCGCGACCTCGACAGGGTAGCCGGCGAGTATGCCGGGTATCGCTTAACACCGGTTACCCGTCGACGAGCCTGCACTCTTTGCCACGTCGGATGATACCGCGTAAGGGTATAGCCGAGGAAGAAAAAGGGGTCCACGGTGTATCGTATTATCGCGAACGGCGGCCATTCTTCTCGTTCTCTTGCCACCGTGTCTCGAATGGTGTACCTTTTCGCGCGAAAGAAATTAGGTTGACATTTCTTGGCCCCGCTGACACGATTTTTGATCAACGATTCGATACGAGATACAGAATAGAAGAATATTCTTGGGATATTACGCGAATTTCGCGTGATTCGTGACTTTGGACAGCGCGTGAGATATCGCGAAAAATGGCAACACGTGACAGCTAAATAGATAAATCGTACTCGTTATCAGGGCGTGTGTTCGGGTAATCTTCGCGTCAATGATAGCGGATATAGAATAGTACGATAAATCGTACTCGTTATCAGGGCGTGTGTTCGGGTAATCTTCGCGTCAATGATAGCGGATATTCGATGATCTTAGGAATCTTTGATAGGCGTTCACCATTGCGTCACGACGATCGACACTCGAGGGCCCGATTTCGATCGGGATCGCGTGGATCTGCGACGTAACGTCGACGGTGCGCGTGTCCCGTTCGACGGGTGAAAAATTTATTGCGTGTTTGCCCTGTTCGTTTATTCTATCGATCCTATCCGGCGAACTGATAAGCGATTTCGAAACTATGGCGATTTTGTTTGCCATTGGAACGACGGCGCGGCTTGGAATAAAATACGCGGCTGTTTGATCGAGGGATCGATGGGTTATCTGACAAAATATATATACTTATCGGGCGTAGTTACAGTTATCGGTTCTCGATCTCTCGAGGGGAAATGCGAAAGCGCATCGTTCGAACTCGATCCATTCTTTTATCGCCAGACATAATTAAACGCTCTATCTCCGCGGATATGAGTTGTAAAAGTAATCTATATATACGGTGAAACTAGCGAGGAGTAAAAAGCACGTATGTACTATTATTCCTAACCGTGTTCCCGTCACTCCGACTTATCGTCCGCGAAACATCGGCCATTCGCACGATTATCCGCGACGAAGATGCTGATGCATGTGGCGCAACAGTGGGACGCAACGCGGGGCCTGCTAATTATCCTCGGGTAATTAAAAGGAGAACGACGCGGGGATCTCGTTGCAGCAGATGTACTTTCGTCTATCGGAAAGTCGAGCACGGTAGCGCGCTCCTTCGAGCAGCCTTCCACCAACTCGTAACGTCCTCTCTTCGTGCGTGGCGAGACCCGTTTGACGACTTGCCAAGGAACGGGGTCAATTGCATGCAATCCTGACTAATTCTAGGCGAGTTTAGGAGCGATAGTGGTAATACTGGTGGCGTATACGCCTTCATTAACCGTGCGTCGATCAACATCCGTCGAAAAGAAAGTGTCCTTTCGCCGTTTCCGAATTTCGTAACCGGTGATATCCGGTTCGATCAGAGGCGAGATTTAAACTCGGAGCGGTACCCTCGTATGTGGCACACGGCTGTCTTCGTCCGTTTCGATTTTATGGGATGCCGCAACGATATCGTTGGAACGTTACGAAATTTTCTACGAGCGGCCAGCTCGACGTTAATAAACCGGGGATTAATGTATCTAATCGACGATAGGTCTTCGCGAAGAGCGGAAACGCCTACTCGGGAGCTTGTTCGATATTCCCCAGATAACCCGTTATTGCATGTGTATATATACGACGTATATTTAATTAATCACCGGTCATAATACAATGATTACAGATTTCCCTGATATCTCCGTTTTATAAACCGCTCTAAAAAAAATTAATATTGATTCGTGCGATTTATTATGCAACCCGTTTCCTCCCGTCCCTCGTTAACCTCGACCATCACCGTTCCCTGCGCGTATTTAGAACGTTTTCTTCTACGAGTCTCATTTCTTCTGGAATATTCCTCGAATGGCTACATCGCGTCTATACCGTCTATTCCGCTAATAGCGGACAGTTATCGAAATGAATGCTCTCGTCTCGGGCTTCATTCCGATCCGCGAGGTATGGCGTCCATCTTATCCGCGCGTTCTAACTAGCGCCATCTGCGCGGCTCGGGCTCGGTTCCGCCGTTGACGAGGAAACAGCCGCGTCGAGAGAGCTCGGGGAGCCATAAGAAGCAAGTGACAGGGGGACAGGACCGACAACGAAGACAAAGACAATGGGCAGCGAGTCGAGACCGGTGGACACCGGACACGGATTCACGGGAGCGTCTCGAGGAACGGTATCTCCATGGCGACACTTTATCTCGCGAGTAAATGCTTAAATTGCTCGACATTATTAACCGAGTAATATACCGTTAGAACACGAGGATCCAGCCGAAAGAAATACTCGAACCCGTCGTCTCTTCACCAAACTTCCATCAACGTGGAACCGAGTCCGACGCGAGAAATCCCGGCGTCCCGCACCCCCGTCGCTCGCACCTGGATAAACACGTGTACCACCTACGTATACACCGACGTACACGACGAAGCGTGTCCTCCATTTTACCCGTTCCATCCCGTTCCCCAGTTTCGCCCGGCGTTTCGTTTAATTGATTCCCCTGTTAACATCGATTCTCCGCGTCGACGCTGGATAAGGTCCGCGGCTACCTCTCCGCGCGTTTTGCTTTCTGCAGCTTTCACTGCGTCGGTTTTACTTTTCCCCTGTCCTTGGAATCCCTCGTCTCCTCCGATATACCCGTTCCTCTGTTTCCCTTCGTAGCCGTCCCCAGTCGCAACCCCCTGGGCGGGGACCACTTGGCGCGAGATCGACCTAACCACCACCTCCCTGCCCCGACCACGTGTTCCCCGCGAAACGACTTTATTATTGCGATGGGTGGCCCCAGGGCTGGCGTACGACCGGAGGAAAAACCCGTCGGCCTGGCGTTCGCGCTTCCGAAGCATCGCGAGTCGATTGTCCAGGGGCCACGTGCGGCCGAACCGTCGCGCAATAAAAGGGCCCAGCTCGTAAAGTTTCCGGCGTGTTCGCAGCCAAGCGATCCGGCGACGAACGAGCGCAATAAACGGCCCGACGACGTTTCACGACCCGCCGCGACACGGCCGAGGAAATCGTTGACCGCTTGCTCTCCGTGGAAAATTGCCCGGGGTCAGTGACACCGCTGCCAGGGTAACCGCGACTGCTGCACCTGCGGCAAGGTATCGGGCGTCTGAAACCGCAGGGATCAACGGGCCCATCCTCCGCGGATGTTCGCCTCCTTCGCGTGTGGGATGAACGCGCGCGCCGCGACGACCACGACGCCCGCGATATAAATAGGATGACGCGATACCGCCGCTCGAATTCCCGGGAACGATGGTCGGGACGAGAATAACGAGAAATAGGCAGGAAGCTTTCGGAGATTGGGAGTCGTCGAGATTCTCGACGAGGTTTTTCACCGAGGTAGGAATTTCTGTAATAGACCGAAGTAAGTCTCTACGTGATCCAGTCGCTTCGGAGCTGAACCGGGAATTCCGTCTGGTCGATTGTTTACACGAATTAGGGTTTCCGGGATGTGAGTAATGGCGAGAGACGGCGGGTGTCAAATAATAAATACATCGACTCTTAGCTGGCTCGCGAGCATGGATTCACGGTAGACCAACCGCAGTCGATGCTGGGAAAGATAACATATACGGAGAGATAATAAATTCCTCCGGTCGAGAACCATGATCTAAGTATCCTCGCGGGACAACCTCTGGGTACGATGTTCGTAAATTACCGACTGACCTGTGTAAACTCGGAGACTGCTGTTGTACTAATAGATTATGCCGTATCATGGGAGCCGAACGTGACGAAAGTTACGTGTACCTCCTTCGTTCCTGAGGTTCTGATGTACAACGTGCCAGACTGCCTGACGTTTGCATTACAATTACCCGTGGCACACACTTGCAACCGATGAATTTCGACGACCTGCCTGGACCCGAGTCCGAGGTTTGGCGAACAGATGACGTGTACGCATCTGGCGAACAAACGTTGGGTATCTTAGAAGGAATCGAGCATTTTGGGAAGTGGACACAGAGAGTGAAGACTCGTTGCACGAGTTAGGACTCGGGGAAGATTCGGGGAACGATGGCATGGCGAATCGATGAACAGCCAGACGTGGTCATCGACGTCGAGGTCGTAAAGATCGACGCGGATCCGTGATCTGATCGACAGCGTGGCTGAACACGACGCCGCCGTGGCGAAATTACACGACACCGTCGCTGAATTTATTAGACCGGCTCGACAAATGAAAGGACGCACGCTAAATTAATGGACGAAGGCGTTAATGTCTGATTCGTGGTTTGTTTTTCCTTCGCGAGCCGGCTGTTCGCCGGTACCACGACTCGCGTCCACGCTCAGCCCAACGGACGATCCAGGGTCGCGAGCCGACCGGAATAGCTTGTGTAGGTATATACACGACAGTTACATTAGAGGCATTACAGATGTCCAGAATAGCGAATGACATCAGCGGGCAAAAGTCGGACGGTTTACCTATGCGAGCCTCGAGACATCTGTTCAGCTCGTTTGACGATTATATTAGCGATTCTCGATCGAATGTTTTGCAAATGTTCCTCCTGCCGCTTCCACGGAGTATATCCGAGGATATGTTTGAAGAGTCGACTCCGGCAAGGTTAAACACTCTGAAACGCATCCTTGGGTTAACTTGTTAGGCGCTGCGTCCATCTCTAGGGTCTAAATTCTTCATTTCGTTAGACGGTATTAAATTGGAAGAAGAAAGAAACGCTTGGAGAATATGTTTGCATCCTCTGAATGGATTTTATTGAATAATTCGAAACAAAAATAAATATCGTGAGTAATTTGCACCTCTCCGTAGACGCGACGTAGGTTAGACGCTCGTATAATTAGAACCTTATAATTGGTGTTCGCATAATTGAAACATATCGTCGTCTTAATATATTAGACACTGTGTGGATATATATTTGTCTGGATGACGTTGGTGCCTGGTATTCGATGGTATGAAATGAAGGAAACAATTCTTCGAATTTACTTAATGCATTTTATTTTATAAAATCTTTGTTTACAAGTATTACGAGCTAGCTGGCTTCTGCCATTGCATTCCCTGCCGTTACGCGGCGCCTAAATTGAAAGTAAAACAAAATTAGCCGACGTTTAAGGCGTTAATTCGCTTTTCAACTGGAATCCCCGACGGATGGAGGAGTCCGTGGCTCGCGGTGTGGGTGCCTGTTAGCGTCGGGCTGGAGGCAAAGAACTTTCGCCGCGGAGCCTCCGCCTTCGACTATTACGATAAGAAAAATATCTGCACGAAGAGGTAGCATTGCCCTCGTTCTCGCAATCTGTCATTCCGCTGGCAGGAACGAGAGCGAGCTGCAAACGCACTTTCTACCGCGTCGTTTTTCCAGCTGTCCGCGGAAGTGCACCGATAACCGCCTCATTGATAAACGAGAACAAGCCTCGCCACTTTGCGACACGTCGCGAGCATCCACGACTCCTGCCCCCGGTCGTTGAGTACCCCCTGTGCCGACTTGGTCCAGCTTCCTCCGCGATCGTGCACGTTCCGCGGAATCGCGAGGTATTCCTTCGATTCCAGATATTTGGCCAGAGTCCAAAGCAAACCGAAGCCAGCATTGAAAATAATACCGGTTTCTCCGAAAAACCAGACTCGCGGAAAGCTGCTCGCCGATATTAAGCACGGGATGACTCCTATTTATAGGCCCGCTTTCGTGTGACATTTAAAGCTTCGAATGTCAGCGCAACAACGTCCCTTACCTACGCCTCTTCGCCGAGACGTTGCCTCGATCTCGCGACCAAGGTGAAAAGCGCTCGTGGACTAGGTTTTGGAAAGTTGCCCGATTCGAGACGATCTTCCTCTGGCGTCGAATCACGCGCCTAGTGGCGCCAAGATAGAGGTCTGGGCGCGCTCCATTGCTAGCATCCTTCGACTAAACGGGTGGAGAAGCAGGGAGAGAAGTAAAAGCACGAGAAACACACGATGTTCGTTTGTTCGCCGGTCAAAATCGTATCTCATCGAGTTCGGGTTGGGATTGTTAGAGAAGGAGAGCAGGATAAAAAGTAACGGTGCCGGTACATGAGCCTGGCCGGTATTACTCATCGCGCGCGCGCAGCGCATGCAGCTTTTGCCCAAGAGCGACCATAAAAATCAGGTGAAACTGGCCCGCTCGGGTGCCCCCTTCTTTCTTTTCTTCCTTCGCTCCTTTTTGCTCCTCTTGGCTTCGTTACCGTTTTTTCTTTCTCCTCCCGTTCTCGCTTTCTTTCTTTCCTTTTATCCGAGACAGTCGTCCGGATGGATCTCGCGATGTTATCGTGGCCCCCACGTTCCGTCCCCGTGAATTCCATTCGTCATCGAGAGATCGTGGACGCGATCCCGGCACAACGCGATAAGTGGAAGTCCTTATTTTGACTCGTTCGACTCGCCACGGCATTTCACCCGATCGATCAAACCGGACGGGATGCTTTCTCTCTTCGTCCCTTGTTGTCCGCCTGCGACGCCTGTAGTAGCGGCGTCGCGGTGATCGACGCGCGGGTCAGCCGAATGCCTCGGCGGGAGACAGGATGATGGAGGCCGGGGTGGATCCATCCCGGGGGGTGGAGAACGAACGAGGAAGGAGTCGTATTTTCGATCGATCGAGCGTGAAAGAGAAGGAAGAAGGTGGAACGCAACGACGACGGTGGAAGCGGGCTGGAGAGGCTGGAGAGAGGTCTTGGCCAAGTATTCAGCCGCGTTGTGCGTCAAACTCACTTACCTACGACAATCGCCCGGGGCTGTGCCGGTTTTCTGTCTTGGGACGAGCGGATCCGCTCGATCTCGCCGGGCAGACCTGTTATTACACGGGAATGCGAAAAAGGAGGACCGGACCTTCGCAGATCGAGGAAACTGTTAAAAATGTATGGCCGTAGCTGAACACGCCTGACCGCCCTTCGCTTCTAATAAACGTGGCTAACGTACCGAGGAAGAGTAGACGTGCCACGTATATAGAAAAGATTCAGCGCGTTGGGAGGCGGCCGAGTCAGATGTCGATGGAAATTTTACGGCGGTCAAGGCTGGCTACGATTTCTCAGAAGCGTGTGTGCGAAACGTTACATCTCGTCTAGCATCGCTAATAGATTATTGCTAGCACTACCGAGCCGGTCGAGATATTTTTGCTGTTATTAAAAGCATACGGCAGTTTCCGACGGAATTAGCTCTTTGCGAACGCTTGTCTTCTCGTAGGAGACATCGTAAATCTAGCGGACAGCTCGAATGTTTCCTGTTAGGGGCCGAGGAGTAGAGAGTTCTGTAGTTATTACGGGATGAAATTACTCCAGGATCAAATATATCAAAAATTTTTCACAGCATTTCGAGTTAATTATCGGTTGAATAAAATAATCGGGTTCGACGTTATGCCCTTTAATTTTATTCCCAGCGATTCACTTTCCGACTGCTTCTGTTGGAACGAATACGAAGATACATACTCATTTGCTATCATCGTACCAACTTGTTATGTCGTTAGTTCTATTCGTTTCGCTAGTAAGTATTCCACGCTTCTAACTCCCCGTCATTAATAAGAGAAAAACTTCTGAGTGGTACAAATTGCGATTTAAAACGAAGATGACTATTAAATTCCAAAAAATTATGGCCCAGATACTAAATCGATCCGACTCGCATTCCACGTACGAGATATTTCACACTTCTAACTCTTCGCTATTAATAACAGAAAAAAAAGAAAAAAGAAGAAAAGAAAACAAAAATGTAAAAGACGCAAATTGCGATTCGGAATAAATCTGACTTTAAAAATCTGAAAAATGATGGACACTAAATTCGTAAAAAGAAAAACAAGGAGAAAAAAATGGGCGGAAATTCTTGTATCTCTTCCATAAAATGGTGGAACGTTCGCAAACGGCGATTTGCGCGCCACCCCCTGTCGACGCGGCGCGCGATCTTGTATCATCGGAACGCATTGTCGAAGATGGAAGATTGCAGAAGGCGCGTGTAAATTACGAGGCGTGTGCGTGGACCAGAGCCAGCCGCGCGGAGATTTAATCGCCACCCCGAATGAATACCTCGGCCATGTTTATTACGTGAAAAGGATAATCACGCGGTCGGTACAGATCGACGGGGACGTTTACAGCGTCCTCTCGCGGGACTGGCAGCGGGGAAAGCCACGGCGTCCTTTCGAAGCCATAAACTCTCGCTTCGTAACTTCGGCAGTTGTAACATATAAATTACGCGGCTGCGGCTTGCCCACCGTTGGCCGTAACTTACGAACGTTGTCCTCCTAGAAAACGAGTTATGACTGCAGATGTTGCAATCTGCGAATCACGGGTCCACGACTTGTAATAATCCGCCAACCGATTGCCCATTTAGGAATTAATTCGTAAAGCTCGCTGCTCGTCGATAAACAACCTCGTAAGATGTAAAACAACTTCGGCGACTGTTTGTCGAATGAGCAGAGAAATGTCGAATGTTGCAACGCTTTTCATCGTGTTCCACGAAAATTTGGAAACGAGGTCAACGTCTTTATATTACGTTTACGATGTAAACCGTAAAGTCGGGAACTTGGGTCGTGTAACATCGATGTGCACGGTTGTAATACAATACGGTTTTGTAGCGTCTCATTTCTGACCCAGAAATCGAGTTTCTATGAAACGCGACGTGCCCGACGATTGATACCTTAAATTTCGATAGCTAGCTACGGTGTCCTTTACCCCCACTCTACCGATAGTTCGAATTCGAGGCACGGCGGCGTGCAGATCGTCACGAAACGAAAGGCAATCCAGAAAAGAGCGAATCACATATCTCAAAGTTTATTAGCCGCTCTCTAGACATCAAATTAAACCGGTTCCCCTGGCAGATACATCTCGTGCTGTTTCCACCGTAGCACGGTAGTGCCAGGTAGACCTGTCAACAGCATTAATGTGATTCAGGGGTGCGAGCATGAGCGTTCCCCGCACTATTTACATGCGTACAGTTTGCCGGTTCAGATCACAGGGGAAGATAATGAGACACGTTGACCTGTCGCCGCGTTCGTCCCTCGATCGGTCTGTTCGTTACACTTCGTGAATCTTCGGTCGTCGTCGCCCGCTCCGTCCTTGTCTCCCGCTGCGCCACCTTTCTATTTTCCTCTCGCTCGCTCGCCTTCCCCCACTCCAGACTCAGCGTCGACGATCGCGACCCGTGCTCCCCAGTCATTCCGTTGACAGCGTTCGTGGCGTTTGTATCGCGTGGATCTTTCCGTGAAAGTCGATGACAGCTGTCAATAGTGTGCTATTGTTGGTAGGTGAACGCGAAGTCGTAAAACGCGTCGAGTGTCGAGCGTGGTATACCCATTGTTATTTCGCGACCTTCGCTTTCTGTTCGAACGGAATACACGGAGGCGAGTGAGAAGTATCAAAGAGAGGTTAACAAATGTGTGATTGGTTACGCGGTGACGGACACACGAGGCGGAAACGCGAGTGACAACAACGTTCAGCAGAGGAGATACGATGACCTGAAGTGTTTGTAACGCGGCGACACGAGCACACGGCCGATGGACAGATGTTGAATCTGAACATTTACAACGTCGTGGGCAGCATCGGCACGATGGTCTTCGGGAGCAATAAATTTCGGATACGAAGGTACGCATCGATTTGAATAATACCTCCTACCATCGGGGCCTTTTCATTCCAATTTTTTAGCACCGTTACGCGTTCGACCGGTCGAGTGAGCTATTAGCAATTTGTCTCATTAGGAATTTCGTATTCGTATAATCTTATCCGATCCAGGGGGGGGGGGGG